>NW_027361810.1:13492500-13582500 GCF_039654945.1 Dendrobates tinctorius | reverse complement strand
TCTTCTACCTCTGTCCTCCATATCTTCACTCCACAACACGGACAGTGCCACCGCTTTCTACAACTCCACCCTCACATCAGCCATAGACTCAGTCTCTCCTCTCATGCATGGCAAAGTGCTACAAACCAATAGGCAACCCTGGCACAACAACCTCACCAAAAAATTTCGACAAGCATCCAGGGTCGCGGAGCAGCGTTGGAAGAAAACACGCCTGCCAGACGACTTCACTGCTTTCAAACAAGCTACACTTGCCTTTAAATCAGCCCTCACCTCTGCTAAACAGACCTATTTCACAACCTTGTATCTTCATTATCCCACAACCCAAAACAACTGTTCAGCACAATTAACTCTCTCCTCCGCCCACCACTGCCACCTCCAACTCCCCTCATCTCTGCTGAGGACTTTGCCACCTACTTCAAAAACAAGATCGACCAAACAAAGCAAACCTTTACAGTTCCACCACCCCAACCGCTCCACATACCAGACCTCTGCCCTTCCCTAATAACCTCCCTCTTCAACATCACTGAAGGAGAGCTTACTCATCTCCTTTCCAAATCACGCCTCACCACCTGTGCACTTGACCCCATCCCTTCCCACCTGCTCCCCAACCTCGCTAACTTATCATTCCAGCCCTAACCCATCTCTTCAACCTATCCCTAACTTCTGGTACCTTCCCCTCTGCCTTCAAACATGCCGCCATAACACACATCCTCAAAAAATCAAGCCTTGACCCAACTGCTATGCCCAGCTATCGCCCCATATCACTGCTTCAGTTTGCTTCCAAAATCCTCAAACAGCATGTCCATGCTCAACTTTCCTCCCACCGCTCATCTAACTCCCTCCTTGACATCCTGCAATCTGGCTTTCACCCCCACCATTCCACTGAAACTGCCCTGACCAAAATTACTAATGACTTACTCACAGCCAAAGCTAACAGAGAGTTCTCCATCCTCCTCCTTCTTGACCTGTCCTCTGCCTTTGACACAGTTGACCACTGCCTACTGCTACAGATTCTTTCTACCCTTGGCATCAAAGACCTTGCCTTGTCCTGGATTGCCTCATACCTTTCTGACCGCACATTCAACCTTTCCCACTCCCACACTGCCTCCTCATCCTGCCCCCTCTCTGTTGGAGTCCCCCAAGCTCTGTCTTGGGGCCCCAACTTTTTTCCATCTATACTCTTGGCCTAGGAGAACTCATAAAGTCCCATGGCTTCCAGTACCACCACCTGTATGCAGATGACACTCAGATCTACCTCTCTGGCCCAGATGTCACCTCTCTGCTCTCCAGAATCCCGGAGTGTCTATCAGCCATATCCTTCTTTTTCACCTCTCGCTTCCTAAAACTCAACGTGGACAAAACTGAACTCATTATCTTTCCTCCATCTCGCGTATCTTCCCTACCCGATCTATCTATTATGGTAAACGGCATCACACTCTCTCCCGCACCTGAAATCCGCTGCCTCTGAGTAACTCTCGACTCTGCCCTGTCCTTCAAACCAAACGTCCAAACTCTTGCCACCTCCTGTCGCCTTCAGCTCAAAATATTTCCAGAATCCGTCCCTTCCTCAGCCCTCAATCTACTAAAGCTCTTGCACATGCCCTCATCATCTCCCGCCTTGACTACTGCAACACTCTCCTCTGTGGCCTCCCTGCTATCTCTCTTGTACCACTCCAGTCTGTCCTCAATTCTGCTGCCCGACTAGTCCACCTCTCTCCTCCCGTCTCTCCCCTCTGCAAATCCCTCCATTGGCTCCCAAATCCCCAACGAATCCAGTTCAAACTACTAACACTGACCTACAAAGCCATCCGCAACCTTTCCCCTCCCTATATCTCTGAACTAATCTCCCAATATCTTCCCTCACGTAATCTTAGATCCTCCCAAGACCTCCTACTCTCCTCCACACTTATTTGTTCCTCACACAAGATTTCTCCCGAATATCCCCTATCCTCTGGATTTCCATGCCTCAACACGTCCGATTATCCAACACCCTCAGATCCTTCAAACGGAACCTGAAAACCCATCTCTTCATGACTTATGGATATGGGACGGGTCCCCACTCCATCTTAAAACCACCATAACTACAGTAAACCTAGGCACTAGAATAAATTGTGATGGACTCAGCTCCTGCTGAGCCCATTTTTTGAGTGGACCCTCTGGGTCGTGGCACCCACCCACCGAGGGCAAGCTGACCTTGTGAGAATCCACCCCCTATACAGGGAGTGTCAGGGGCAAGACCAAGGGGGTGAACCACCACGACTGCTGGGACCAGACGGCCGGCTCAGGGGACACTAGACGAGTGTCTGACGACAAGGACAAGCAGGAAGCAAGACGAGACTAGACGTAGGTGCAAGGTATCTTCATTAGAATAACACAAGATCACATACAGAGAAAACAAGCAAAACGTGCAAGGTGCGCGCGTGGGCACGCCAAGGTCCATAACATGGTACGTGCCAGATGGCACGCCTAGGCACAGGTAATGGCAAGATGGCATCGGACTCCGGACTGCTGGCAAACCGACAGGGTCCAGGGATCAGGCTGCGGACGTCAGCTCCGGACATCAGGCCGTAGTCATCTGGTTCCGGACCTCTGGCAACGGTCGGCAGGTTCCGGGCATCCGGCAGGCAAACCAGGGTTCAGGCAAGGAGGCACGACAGATATCCAAGCAGGGTGCGTGTTTAGGGAACACGCCAAGGTCCAAGGCTAGGTGCGTGTGTAGGGGACACGCCAGGGTCCAAGGCTAGGTGCGTGTGTAGGGGACACGCCAGGGTCCAAGGCTAGGTGCGTGTGTAGGGGACACGCCAGGGTCCAAGGCTAGGTGCGTGTGTAGGGGACACACCAGGGTTCAAGACTAGGTGCGTGTGTAGGGGACACGCCAGGGTTCAAAGCGAGGTGCGTGTGTAGGGGACACGCCAAGGTTCGCAAACGAGACAGGGTGCGTGTGTAGCCACGCCAAAGCATAGAATAAGACAGTGCGTGTAGAGACACGCCAAGGTACAAGGTATAAGACAGAGTGCGTGTAGAGACACGCCAAGGTTCAAGGTACAAGACAGAGTGCGTGTTGAGACACGCAAAGGCACAAGACAGGGTGCGTGTAGAGACACGCCAAGGTTCAAGGCAGGGTGCGTGCTAGAAGCGACGCCAGGGTTCAAGGCAGGGTGCGTGCTAGGAGCCACGCCACACTGGCCAGTGCACAGGGCTGTACACAAACACGTGGCACTTACCACGGCACAGGAGACGGCCAAGGGGAACCCACGCCGGGGTTCAATGCAAGTACAAGGCAAGGAACAAAAGCAGAAACAGAGCCAGGTCAGAGCGAGGACAGAGTCTAGCAGCGGAGCGTAGGCAGAAGCCCAGAGCCGGACCAAGGGAAGACCTTGGGACTAGACAAAGAAACGAGCACTAAGGAGAGGAGAAATGGTGCGTGTGCCAGGGAGCACTACAGAGCACCATAGGAGAGAGCGAGGCAGAGCAAGCAAAGACTGAGACCATAGGGAGGAACACAAAGCAAGGAATAGCAAGGCAGAGAACACAGGGAGGACTACAAGTCAAAGCATAGCAAAAGCAAGACATGGCAAAACAGGCGAGGCAGAGAACAAAGGAAGGACTACAAGTCAAAGCATAGCTAAGGCGAGACATAGCAAAACAGACTAAGACAAAGAACAGCAGAAGGACTACAAGGCAAAGCAAGGCAAAGACAAACATGGCACGAGAGACAACTCAAGACATGGCACAAGACAAGAGACGGAATACGAGCACGGAGCGTGTGCAGACGCACTACAGAGCAAAGTGCAAGGGCACAGAATAGAGGGAGCAACCCCACAGGCCCAGAGACTTTCAGGGAAGCAACACAATAATCAGGCCCTGAGCATAGGAAGAGGCGGCCTGATATAGGGCATAGCACCTCCTCCTCCAGGTCAGGACCAGGGGAGAACTTCCGGGATTCTAGACATGACGAGATGATAGCAGAACCAGACAGTGCAGGATCTTAGGAAACGTCACATGATCAGGGTTTCAGACATGACGAGATGATCACCGAACCAACCAGTGCAGGATCCTAGGAAGAACACATGATCCGGGATTCTAGACATGACGAGATGATTGCAGAACCAGACAGTGCAGGATCTTAAGAAACATCACATGATCAAGGACTCCAGACATGACGAGAAGATCACAGAAGGCAGAGCAGAAACGCAGGCATCCTGCAGCTCAGACAAGAGGTGAGTCTGCACACAGCTCTAGCGAACATGCAGGACAGCAGACAAAACATGCGCATGCACATCGCTCCAGGAGTTCTTGAGACAAACAGACATGGCAGACATGGCGGACGTGACATAAATACACAACACATTATTTTGGTTGTCAAAATGGCCACAGCTTTATTTAAATCACAGGATTAAAACAATCACAGTAGGAGTCAGGTGAAGTGCTAGTACATTGGGATTCACAAGTCCTGTGATATCCCAGCTGTCTGACATACAGAACCAGGCCAGACAGCCATAAAGGTGCGGCACGCACTGGCTTGCCATTCAAGCAGAGCCAGTAATGACCCTATTATCCTCACTCCTGTGCTTAACCACTGTGCCCGCCCCTGATTGACGTTACCATTACAACGTCCTTGAGGCTGGCCACCAAAGCCGAGACTGGTCACCACCAGGAGGTTTTACATCCTCTATTAGTTAAAATGAGTCCACCTTAACTTGTCTGCAACTTCCACCTGACTCCTAAACCGCCACCAGAGAGGCCATTTGACACATTAAATGGACTCGACCCCATCAACCATGCCTAATAAAGCCATCAACCATTTCTACATGCTATGGAAAGACTGCACACAATTAATAAAAAAAAAAAAATCTGTCGGAGCTCTGGAATTTTATCAATGCCATGCTACCAAGTTATGATCGATAATACGGTAACTACAGCAAAATAACAGTTGCTAAACATCCTGCAATGAGGATCCCATAATGGGGAATGTGGAAAGTAAACCATAATTAAGGTCGTAGCTACAATCTGAATACCTGTATAATGACATGTGTCATGCCTCAAAAAACTATTATACTGCATGCATTGTAGCCAGCTCTAATAATTCACCAATTCACAGATTTTAGTTCTAGAAACCACCATTATTTACAGTAGCTGTGCAGTAAAATTTCTTAAACCCACTTACTATCACTACCCGAAAAGTGATGAACATATCAATAGAAAGAAATTATAAATAGGGAGTAATTAAAAACTATACACAATATAACATCAACATTATAAGAAGTAATTTAAATAAACCTGGGTCAAAGGCATTGGGAATAGGCATATTGCCCTTCGTGCTAATGTACTTGATTACTTTACCCTTAGCCGCTCCCACTGGCTCAAGGGCACCGGGAATAGGCATACTGCCCTTTGTGTTAATGCACTAGATTATACCCTTAGCCGCTCCCACCAGCTCAAGGGCATCGGGAATAGGCATATTGCCCTTCATGTTAATGCACTTGATTACTTTACCCTTAGTCACTCCCACTGACTCAAGGGCACACAGATTAGATACATTGCTCTTCAGTTTCATGCTCTAGATAACTGCATTGTCCAGACGACAACATTGTTCTCTTCTCCCCTCCAGCCGCTGTTCCTGGCTCAGAGGAGCCAATTTATTCTGTAGGCATGCAAAATACGATTGCCATGACCCCAGGGACTTTACCCTAACAGGGTCCTATAAAATATAAATTCTTCTGGAGACCAGGGGGCCATACCGTGATGGTCACCCCTCCATACCAGGGGGCCATACCCGAGATGGTTACCCCCTCCACACCAGGGGGCCATACACGAGATGGTTACCCTCCACACCAGGGGCCATACCCGAGATGGTTACCACCTCCACACCAGGGGGCCATACACGAGATGGTTACCCTCCATACCAGGGGGCCATACCCGAGATGGTTACCACCTCCACACCAGGGGGCCATACACGAGATGGTTACCCTCCACACTAGGGGGCCATACCTGAGATGATTACCCCTCAAAACCAGGGTGCCATACCTGAAATGGTTACCCTTCCAAACCCAGGGGGGTCAGCGGCCAATTTATTAACAAATAACATAAACATTTACAATAAGTATTAAATACACAGTCTTATTCGACCTGAGGAGGGGGTTACCCTCAGCCGTAAACCCCAGCTTGAGGGCACCAAACATCCCATTCCGGGAAGTACAACCACCAAAAGCTCCCGGGTAAACCCCGTCCAGAGCCGTAACCAAAAAGCTAGATCCACCAAAACAATTTTTAAGTGTCCGGAATTTTTACTTCCAATTCCTTTTCGCTGATTCAGCGTCAACTCCAAAACCCCACCCCAGAGGTCCATACTTAATATGGTTACCCCTACTGACCAATTTATAAATAACTTCAAGGACCCACTAAAAGGAAAACAAATAACTGTTTTTTTTAAATTTTTAATTCATGTTCTTATTAAAATAAACATAAAATAATCATCAAAGCATAAATACAATTAACACGCTGGGGGGAGTCCTTGAAGCTCCCAAATCTGTTGATTACCAAACTTAAAATGTACCAACAATTACTCCCAGCCGTTACCCCACTAGCTCGGGAGCACCATAGCCACAAGAGTTCCAATGTTCACTTGAATTTCCTGGGGATCTGACAAACTCTTGCCGAAACTCCTCTCCACCTTTCGCCAGGTCCAGAACCATATTAACTTCCAAAAAGAGGAATCCATATCCCGAAGGAATCCCCCAGACCAATTTCTAACCAACTTCAAGGACCCCCACAACCACCAGGCTCCAGGTAATCCACTCAGGCCTGTGCTATCCGCCATCTTAAGTAACATAAAATTATCACTTGGTGGGTATACAGCGATCCCCTTTTTTTAAATTATTATTATTCAGGCCTTTAATAAAACAAACATACAATAAAACATCAAAGCATAAATAATATTAACACGCTGGTAGGAGTCCTTGAAGCTCCCAAAATCCGGTGATTACCAAACATAAAGTGAACATAAAATGTACCAACAATTACTCCCAGCCGTTACCCCACCAGCTCGGGAGCACCATAACCACAAGGGTTCCAATGTTCACTTGAATTTCCTGGGGATACGACAAACCCTTGCCGAAACTCCCCTCCACCTTTCACCAGATCCAGAACCATATTGAATTCCAAAAGGAGGAAAACCATATCCCATGGGATCCCCCAGACCATATTTAACCAACTTCAAGGACCCCTCCAACCGCACAAGATGTGGGATAAGTGAGGGTGAAAACCATGCAGGTTTACAACCAAGGTATACAACAGGTTAATAATGGAAAATATCCCATCGTAAGGTCCGGAAATAGACAGAGATGGGCAATGCTGTGTTATATGCTGTAGAAGCCGCCTGCTCCTCTACAGCAGATACAGACTCTAATCACCAGCTGCACATAAATGGTAAGAAACATGTAGGTCTAATATAAGCTGCCTGCAGCCATAGGTGTGTGAGTAGAAAACTGCAAGTTCTGTATCCCAGTCACTCTACTACATACAATTACAATAGACGAGAGACAGGGCTGAAAACTGGGCCCATGAGGTGTCCTCCAGAGCAATGTGCAGCCTCACACTAGGAGTGCCCACTCACTGCCCGCCATGTGCTGAGTTATTAGTGCCCACTCACTGCCCGCCATGTGCTGAGTTATTAGTGCCCACTCAAATGTGCTGAGTTACTCCACGATTATTTATTTTACACATGATAAAACATAATCCATTCAGGCCTGTGCTATCCTCCATCTTAGGTAATATAAAATAAGCTCTTGGTGGGTATACTCTGATCATGCCACATACGAGGGGGAGGGGAGGACTAAAGGCAGCAATAGCTACAGAAATCAAGCACTAAGCTGGAAGTCATGTCCAGATTATATGTACAGCCAGGAAAATGACCTGGAGACACAGGATGTCTATACCCAGCATGATCCGCATACAGCAGAGTGAGAAGTGATATCATGTATACAGACCTGTGGTGCAGGTGAAGTATACAGCACAGGGATGGAACCTTTACACAGATACCACATATAGTGAGTAACCTGATTACACAGGATCTGCACACCCAGCCTCACAGTGTGTCACAGAGATGAGGTCACATACAGATCATCAGACTCCATAACTGGGAAGGGGGGATAATCCGCACACAGCAGGGTCAGTATACAGTGCACTGACATGAAGTGCAGCCTCTCATCATCATACATATACCATCCCCCGACTGCTCCTCTCACCAGTGTCTCTAATACACGTGACTGCCCAGCTCCACCATAGTAATGGCAGACACTGCATGTGTCCCTGCCCTGTCCTATCATACATAAACCCAGAACTCATGAAGACTCGGTATAAAGGCTCATTCACACGTCAGTATTTGGTCAGTATTTTGCATCAGTGTTTGTATGCCAAAGCCAGGAATGGAAGTTACCAGGAAAAAAATATAATTGAAAGACTGATGTCTGTTCCTTATTTTGGAGACATTCCTGGTTTTGGCATACAAATACTGATGTGTGAAAGAGGCCTAATACAGCAGTAATGTGGTAAATCAGAAATGTCTGCAGGGAGGACACACAGAAGCTGCCTCTGCAATAAGTGAGGGAACATGGCAGCTACATGAATTTCTGAGGTAATCTTGATCCCAGATATGATGTAGGAGCGGATACTACCCTAGTACACACTACACAATGTCTGAGGTGAATGCAGAGTAGTATATGAAACATGTCTGCAGGGAGGTCACACAGAAGCTCACAGTCTGTGAGGAAAATGTAGAATGCACATGAGGGACATGGCGGCCACATGAATCGCTGAGGTAATAATGATCCCATACATAATGTAGGAGCTGATACTACACTAGTACACGATGTCTGAGGTGACTGTGCTCCTATCATCTGTCGTGTGAGGTGATAACCCCAGTATTACACTCCCTGACACTGCAGACATGCTTCCTCCTGTTCATCCTGTGCATGAAAAGAGGGTAGATGCTAGACTGTATGGGCTCCTTCCAGGTGTGATGTCAGTTCCTGGGGCGTGTTCTGACAGCAAAGGCAGGAAGAGAAGACGCCATTACACACGTGTCTCTGCCGTCTGGTGCAGGAAGAGAAGCCTCCATTACACATTTGTCTCTACACCAAAAAAGCTGCAGGAGTAAGGCTGGGTTCACACATAGCGGAACTCTATCAGAAATTACCGCGAGAATTCCGGAATTCCATTCCGCGGGAAAATCGCATTTTAAATTCCCGCGATTTTCCCGCGGAAAAACTAGCATTTTGCAAGCGTAATTAGCTTGCAGAATGCTAGCGTTTTCCAAGTGATCTGTAGCATCGCTTGGAGAACTGATTGACAGGTTGGTCAAACATAGCGTTTGACGAGTGTGACCAACTTTTTACTATTGAGGCCGCCTATGCGGCATCAGTAGTAAAAGATAGAATGTAAAAAATAATAAAAAAAATATATATTGTTATTCTCACCTTCAGACGTCCCGCGCAGCCTTCCCGCCTCTCTCCAAGCTCCCGGTCCCAGTAATCCTTTGCGACAATTACCACGATGACGTCTGTTCTCGCGGGATCGTGACGTCTCGCGGTCATTCGCGATCCCGCAAGAACGGACGTCATCGCTCGCAAAGGCTTACTGGGACCGGGAGCGTGGACAGAGGCGGGAAGGCTGCGCGGGACGTCGGAAGGTGAGAATAACAATATTTTTTATTTTAAATTCTATTTTTTACAGGGATATGGTACCCAAAGCCCGGAGGACAGTCTCCTCTCCTCCGGACCGTGGGTACCATCCGCAAATGTTCTGCTTACTTTTCGCATGGTGTGCACAGCCACATGCGGAAAGTAAGCAGAACAATGCATTCCTATGGGTGCGGGATTGCCGAGATTCCGCAAAATTAATGAGCATGCTGCGTTTATTACCGCAAAGCGATTCCGCCGCGGTAAAAACCGCAGCATTAGCACAGCATTGCGGAATCCCATAGGAATGCATGGGATGCTTATTTTTCGCGTTTTCGCTGCAAAATCGCGCGGTTAAAACCGCCGCGGAAGCGTAAAAAAAACCGCCACGTGTGAACTCAGCCTAAGCGCTGTTTTAGGGAAGCGGTGACATCTGGAAGTATCTGAATGACAGCTATTTAGTCATACACCACATAAGAGAACATGAAAATCTGCACAAAGTTCAGACAAAACTTTCTGGAAGGAACAAAAGTTATTTTCAGGAGTTTGATGATTTGTGTTTCTCGGGATGAGCCGCTGATCACAACCCCGGGATCATCTAGTGCAATGCCATGTGGCTGCTGGAATAGTGGAAAGCCACCAACATTGGCGTAAGGAATCATTGCTGGGCAATCTTCTTCATGGTGTCCATTGTTCTTCCACAATGACAAAGTCATAAGACAATTAAAATATTCTGTATATGAAACTCAACCAAAACCAAACCTGCTAATGCTGAAGCAAACTCTATCAGTGAATCCTTTAATGTCGCGCCATCCTCAATTTACATTTGTCTCAATTGACTTTCAAGAATCTTTTATTCCAGACCCTGTAGTCGCGAAATGACTGACAGACGTCACAGCACAGAACCCCCGGTGTCAATGTCACCCTGAAATGCCCTTATCGGAGTAAGCACTGGTCACGGTGGAGTCGCAATAGCATCTGCTGATGGGGTTACGATTATGGGGTGCCAGAATCGATGAGCAGGAGTGATGTCTAACAAATCCGGGCTCCATACTTGACAAGAGTGAGTTTGCCGGGAAAATCTTATTAATAAAACCACAAGAGAAGAGGGATTTATACAAACTCTTCCTAAAAGTGGACAATCCTGGCTGGAGCGACACTTAGGGCAGGGCTGCTGGTCGGGACAGACAGCGATCATGAACCGATAACATTTTTTAATGAAACCCAATAGCAAAAATGATTCTTAGCCCAAACAACAAGCATTTAAAGAACAAAAAAAAAGTTCCAAAAGTTGTACAACAACCCCTTTATGTTGTGGCAGAGCTTACTCATCTGTCAGTATAAAAAAGATGCCCACAGTGGGAAAAAAAGGAAAGGCACGTGAGTCGTAAAAGTATTGTATGTGCAATCATCAATAGGACTGGTATCAAGATGCTGAAAGGAAAAGATGGACCTCGAGGATCCATAATGAGTGCGTGGGAATCATGAGTCTGCACTCGGATGACATCTGCGTGCAGTCTGATTTCCGCGGACTGTTAAAATGGAGAAGATGGAGACATCTCTTTCAACATCTTCTCGTCAGAGAGAATCAGATCACACTATGATCATACTATGATTACACTATGATGTATAATTGACCCGATTCTCTCGGGTGAGACAATACACGGTCATCGGCACCTGCCCTAAAGTTCCCACAGCTTCATATTCGCTTGCAGAAAGTCCTCTGCCTTTTTTCTTCGCATTCAGTTGCAAATTTCACCTTTCACAATGCAAAGAGTGAAATTCTTCTATGCAACCACATCCGCAGCGGTAAATGGCACAACTGATATGGCTGTGGTATCTCTGCTGCCGGAGGTCCGCGGTGAAGATCATACGTGGGAAACATTCAGATCAAGGCTGAATCGACAGACGAGGGTGAGGAGGTGGAGTAGTGCTCACACCTGGCTTATCTCTATCTTTTACTCTTTATTGATCAGATTTTTAATTGTATATAAGAAGAATGCAATTAAAGAAACACTACATCTAAGTCAGAAATGTTATCTTACAGTAGGCATCGCTATTGGACAAGCGGCCATGACTGGAGCTTCCTGGAATTGGAAAAGAAGAGCAAGGAATCAGAGATCACTTCTGGGTTTTCTGTCAATCACCCAATACCACTGATTGCTACTAAACTACTCCCAGAAGAACAGGATGTCCACCTGCCTTTTAGGTCTGGGGATAGGGAGCTGCCTGTTTTTGCTTGTATTGATCCAGTATAGGTTGTCTGACATCTAGTGGTTAAATACTGTACTGCACCTGAAGTGAAATAGATGTCTCCCAAGAGGATAAATTATAAAAGGTTAGGGCTGCAAAGCAACATGTGTTGTGCCACATTGAGATTGCGGAGTTCCATTGCACCACGAAGAGGCCTTCACAAAGGAATGTCACATCAATCCTACTCCGGAATTATAGTGTGGGGGTGGCATAGTGTAATGGTAGCCGGACCCCTCTAGTCTGTATTGCAGGTGCACTAACAGCTCTGCGTTACATTGATTTTGTGGTGAAAAACCAGTGGTGCGGCCATTCCTCCAAAGTGTTTCAGTAGTCATTTTCAACACGAAAACCCTAGGCCAATGTTGCTCCTACTACTATGAGCTGTAGTGCGCCCAGATTTATCTCCATCTAGCATATTGGTTTCCAGTTGCACAGGAGCTGCCAGCAGAGGATCTTGATGATTTGCCCAAGTGCATGCAGTGGCAGAACCTTCCTCAGACAACCATTGATAACCTCAGTGATAGCAGTCGAGGCTGGGGGTGCCGGGATTTCTGCACGTGGCTCAGATGTTTTGAACATTTAGTTTCAATTTTACATCATTTACAGATCAGTAACATGTTTGCATCCTATGATTTCCATAACTCCATGACTTTTCCTTCTTAGTGTCGCAATTTCAAGGTTGAGAAGTGCAATTATGAACCTAATGACTTTCCGCAGCAACAACAGGTTTCGCGCTGCCTTTACTGTGGTGGAGACACAGACAGAATAGTCGTGGTCATTGACTTGGACAATAAAACCTCTCTCCCAGGGTGCGGCTCCTTCTTGGAGAAAAGCCACAGACAAAATAGGATGGGAATCTTATGTCAGGCTGAATCCAAGGAAGTTACTCTGAATTGTCACATCCTCTCTACTTTTATGTTAAAACTTGGTTGCGACTGGAAAGACATGAAGGAGTCACATGGCCGCCAGGAGCATTGCTTATACATTAGATGAACAGGTTAATCCAACTAATTAGCGTCTGTGTGGAAATACTTGGGTGCAATGTTGCTTAGTGATGGTTATCTTAGCCAACTGATTATTAATGTATGATTCCAAACCGGATAACAGGAAAGTCCCATAGTGATCCAAAAAGTGATTCCCCGTTCACAAGACACAACCTGTTTTCAGCTCTTGTATTTTTAACAATTACTGGATTCTTAATAGCTGTGGTCAGTCGTTTATGTGTGTTGTCTGGGTCCCAACCCCTTTTGACAAGAATTTTTTTTTAAACAGACCTTCAATGGGGTTATGTTCCCCTAATCAAGACACACTACCTTTACTAGATGTAGCAAAAAGCCGTAGATTCCCACTGATGTCAGGGAGTCTGCTGGTGGTTCAGTTCTCCTGGACTTTACAGTCTTGACGCTCATCAGATATTCCCAACTTGGGGTTTTTGTTTTCCTGATAATTCCAGCCTTCCTGCTTTTCTGGTAGTTCTAGCTTGGTGATTCCAGCTTTGAGGCTCTTTGGATAACTTCAGCCTGACAGAGCTCCTGGTGCTTTGTTCTTCTGGTGCTTCCAGCCTGAAAGCTACTTGTAACTTGGTAGTTACAGCTTTGTGGTTCTCTGGGTGGTCCCAACCTTGTGGCTCTCCTGGTCATTTCAACCTTCTGGTGGACCCAGGTTTGTGGTTGTCCTGTTGGTGTCCACCTTGTGGGTCCCCTTGTGATCTTTTGGTATTTTCAGCCTTCTGATTCATCTGGTAGATTCAGCCTTGTGGTTATCCTAATGGTTGGTTCACCAGGCAATTAAAATATAACTTTTGTTCCACAATATTAAAATTCTAAAGTGCAAGGTGCTCAAAACAAACAACACACAAAAACAAAAAGCTGGTGTGCTAACAATAAGAATTACTGGTCGGCAAGTTGCAATTATTTATATTGGGGCACCAATGGTGTAGTTGTTATTGAACCCAATGATTGAAAGACTGACAATAGTATATTCTGAGTTAAAGCAGAGGGCCTGTTACAGAGAGATTTTAAAACAGACATCTCTGGCCAGTAATTCTTATTGTTAGCACACCAGCTTTTTCTTTTTGTGTGTTGTTTGTTTTGAGCACCTTGCACTTTAGAATTTTAATATTGTGGAATAAAAGTTATATTCTAATCCCTAATCCAATTGCTGCAATATATAAAGGGGTGGATTTACCAGTGCTATATATTCCCCAGGCAATTCCAGCATTGAGGCTCTTTGGATAACTCTAACCTGATATAGCTCCTTGTGCTCTGTTCTTCTGGTGGTTCTAGCCTTGAGACTCTTTTGTTAATTTCTGACTTGTAGTTCTAATGATACTTCCAACATTGTGGTTCTCCAAGAATTACCTTCTTAACTTATCATTGTCATGGGGGTTCCAGCTTTGTGTCACTGCTGATGTTCTTCTGGTGATTACATTCATTCGGTTCTCTTTGACTTTCCTGCATTTTGTTTCTTCTGATGGTTCCAGTCCTGTGGTTCTGTGGGTGGTCCCAACCTTGTGGGGTTCAGCTGGTCGTTTCAACCTTTTGGTGGATTCAGGCTGTGATTGTCCTTGTGGGTCCCATGGTGATGTTTTCAGCCTTAATATATCAGATTCATCTGGTAGTTCGAACCCTGTGATTCTCCTAATGATTGGTTCTTCAGGCAATTTCAGCATTGAGACTCTTTGGATAACTCCAGCGTGATAGACCTCCTGGTGCTTTGTTCTGGTTAGTTCAGTTCTTAAGGTGCTTCCAACATTGTGGTTCTCCAAGACATGTAACCTAATGATTATCATGGGGGTTCAAGCTTTGTGTCACTGCTGATAATGTTCTTTTAATGGTTACAGTGATATGGTTCTCTTTGACCTTCCAGCACTTTGTTTCTCCTGATGGTTCCAGTCTTGTGGTTCTCCTTATGGATCCTCTAGCCTTTAGGTTCTCCTGATGGTTTCAGTCTTGTACCACGGGTACAGCCAACCTTATGTTTTTCTTGCTGAAGGTGTAGTCTTGTGATTCTTCTAGTGGTTTCAGCCTTGTGGTTTTCTTGGTGGTACCACTTTTGCTGTGCTGTTGACGTTTCCATTCATGTGTTTTTCCTGGTGATTTCAGTATTGTGGTTCTTGCTTAGTGAGCCTCTTGGTACGTTTACCATAGAAAGTCCTAAAATTGTGAAAAATTACTTCTTAAATGTGTTTTTTGTAAACTTCTAAATGAAGAACTTGAGGCCCAAAATGTTACTTACTTTTGTCATTGATTCTAAAAAGCATGTAACCTCGTTTTAGTATATTTATTTTAAACACATTACAAGATGTATAAAGGCAGAAATATATACCTGATGAATGTTGCTCAAACCCACCAATTTAGGTAGTCATCCAATATGTAAGGGACTGTCAGATAACAGAGTAGCTTACTGCCTTGTCCTCATTGGGAACACATGTATGTTCAACTGAACTGAGCATGTATGTATAAGAGGGGTCATTAGGAGGAAAAGCTGTCTCCAGGTCTAGGATGCATTTATATTTATGGGGTTGGGATGTATAATCATCTCCAGGGTTAGCATGCATGTGTATGAGGGGCAGTCGGGAGGATCACCAGTGGCTGAATGAGCATTTAGCCAAAAGCTAAGACCAACCTTAAAATTCTCAATCTGTGCTTGACACCATTTAACATAGTAACATAGTAACATAGTTTTGAAGGCTGAAGGAAGACCTTATGTCCATCTAGTTCAGCCTATTTTTAGTGCAGCTGTTCTGCATTGTTGATCCTGGGGAAGGCAAAAAACCCACAGAGTAGAAGCCAATTTTCTCCATAGGGAAAAAAATTCCTTCCCCTAACCTGGGTCAACCATCTACCTATAATATTCTGTTATTCGTAACCTTCTATACTGTTACTCACAAGAAAAGCCTCCATTCCTTTCTTACATTCATTCAGTGAGTTGGCCATCACCACTTCCTCAGGAAGAGAATTCCAGAGCCTCACTGCTCTTACCGTGAAGAACCCTCTTCTATGCTGGTGCAGAAATTGTCTTTCCTCCAAACGAAGAGAATGCCCCCTTGTTCTTGTCACAGTCCTTGGTACAAACAGTTCATTGGAGAGATCTCTGTATTGCCCTCTGATAAACTTGTACATATATATTAAGTCTTCCCTAAGTCTTCTCTTTTCTAGAGTAAATAGACCTAATTTTGATAACCTTTCTGGGTATTGTAGTGAACCAACTCCATTTATCATTTTAGCAGCCCGCCGTTGGACCCTTTCAAGTTCAGTAATGTCTTTCTTGAGCACCGGCGTCCAAAATTGCACACAGTCCTCCAAGTGTGGTCTGACGAGTGATTTGTACAGAGGGAGAATTATGTTTTCATCTCGTGTCCCCAGACCTCTTCTAATGCACCCCATGACCCTATTTGCTTTGGTGGCAGCTGCCTGACACTGGGCACTCCAATTTAGCTTCTTATTGACTAAGATGCCTAAGTCTTTTTCCATGTCTGATTTCCCCAGCAGTTTCCCATTTAGTAAGTAATTGTAGCATCTGTTTATCCTTCCCATGTGCATAACCTTACACGTATCTGTGTTAAACCTCATTTGCCATTTTTCAGCCCAATTCTCCAATTTACTCAAATCTGTCTGTAGTTGCAAACTGTCCTCCTTTGTGTTAACTACCTTACAGAGTTTTGTATCATCTGCAAATACTGATATTTTACTGTGTAAGCCATCCACTAGATCATTAATAAATATATTAAATAGTAGGGGGCCCAATACAGACCCCTGTGGTCCCCCACTAGTAACCCTGGCCCAATCTGAGGATGCCCCATTAATAACCACTCTTTGTTTTCTATCACTAAGCCAGCTCCCTACCCATCTACACACATTTTCCCCTAGCCCAAGCTTTCTCATCTTACTTACCAATCTTTTATGTGGGACAGTGTCAAATGCTTTAGAGAAGTCGAGATAAATGACATCCAATGATTCTCCTTGGTCCATTTGAGAGCTTACATCCTCATAGAAGCTGATCAGGTTAGTTTGACAGGAGCGATCCTTCATAAATCCATGTTGATATGGAGTTAAACATTTATTAACATTGAGATATTCCATAATGGTATCCATTAGAAACCCTTCAAAAATGTTACCCACAACAGATGTTAAGCTTACCGGCCTATAGTTTCCAGGTTCCCTTTTACACCCCTTTTTGAATATTGGTACCACATTTGCTTGCCGCCAATCAAAAGGAACAGACCCTGTTTCTATAGAGTCTTTAAATATAAGGAATAGAGGCCTGTCTATCACATTACTTAACTCCCTTAATACCCGAGGGTGAATGCCATCAGGGCCTGGTGATTTGTCAATTTTAATCTTACTAAGGCGGTTCTGCACTTCTTCCTGGGTTAGGCAGGTAATACTTAATGGGGAGTTTACATTATCACTCTGCATTTCCCCTGGCAAATCCTTTTCCTGTGTGAACAATGTTGAGAAAAAAGTATTTAAAACATTTGCTTTTCCCACATCGCTCTCTATGATTTCACCCTCATTGTTCTTTAAAGGGCCGACACCTTCAATTTTAATCTTTTTACTGTTTATATAATTAAAGAATCGTTTGGGGTGTTAGGAATCTGTGTCCTGCCATACTTATGCAGAGATCCAGATCCTCACATTTGTCTCCAGAGGCTGTCCTTTCAGCCAGCTTCTGAGCATGCTCCTGGAATGAGCTCCCATTGGAGTTCAGGAGTCAGGTGCTCAGGTCCTGCTCCTGATTACATTGGCTTAGCTCAGGGCTCTGGAGATTTCGGGCAGGTCCCGTACGCTATAAAAAGTGCGCATGGCCGCTATGCCATGCGCTAGTATTTTCATACTGCTGCTGTATGTATGGTGACGGATGCTTGGACTGGTGACTGACTTATTAAGAAACCCCTTCCCTCTGATAATACGATTGTGTGAGTGATTGGGCAGCCTCCAGTAGCAGCGCCAGCGCGCTCCAGCTATTCCTGTCTCAGCAGCTAGCGTCCTGCATCGCACCAGCGATATCGCGGTGTCTCCCCTGAGGCTCCGTTCACACCGCGCTGCGATTGCAGTTCCTCGAGTGTTCGCAGTTGCGACGTCTCGCACCTCTTTTTCACGGTAGGTCTTGTTCTGACATTTAAGACTGCTCCTGTGACCCTTTCTTACCGTGTCGCTGTTGTTCTGTGGCTTAAACAGACACAGCGTTTTTGTGTGCTTTAAGGTTGCGGCTCTGTGTCTTTAACAGAGCTTGCTTCAGTGCACTCCGGGTGCAGTTTAACCCCATGCACATTAATACCATAGTGCTCTGCCTCTCTAGCAGCGGTCATATCACCTGCCGCACGGTGGACCCCGAGTGGCGAAGGCACTTTAATTATTTTTTTTTTTTTTTTAGTGCCTTCCGCCACTCCTAACATAATACTAGCGCCAGGGTCTGGCTAGAGATGGCAGATCAGCAGCAGCTGTTACAGCTTGTGCGTCAGCTTGAGGCTCGTCTTGCTACCCTTGAGAGGTCTCTCGCAGCTGCGCAGGCTACAGATGCTGCCGTCCAGGCACTCACAGATGCGGTAGGACGTATGTCCATATCCGCCCTTGCACCGACAGTTACCCGCCTCCCGTTGCCCGATAAATATGCTGGGGATGGCGCCTCCTGTAGGGGTTTTATCAGCCAGTGCTCGATTCACCTGGAGCTGCTGGCTGCGCAATTCCCTACGAAGCGGGCTAAGGTGGCTTTTGTTATCTCCCTACTGTCAGGCAAGGCGCTGGAATGGGCTATGCCTCTGTGGGAGCGTGGTGACCCCGAGATTCGGTCCGCGGCTAACTTGCTAACTGCCATCAGGCAAGTTTTTCTCGGTCCTCGAGTCACGCATGATACATCCCTGCAGTTACTTGCCCTTACTAAGGGGTCACTCTCGGTTAACCAGTTTGCCGTCCGTTTTCGGACACTGGCGTCCGAGTTGGAATGGTCCGACAAGGCCCTAATCCCCGTTTTTTGGCGAGGTCTTGCGGAGCATGTGAAGGATGCTCTCTCTACTAGAGAGATTCCCACTAGCTTGGAAGAGCTAATCTCAGTCTCCTCACGTATCGATCTCCATTTTTCGGAGCGCGGTATGGAGCGTGTTCACTCCAAGCGCAAATCTGTTTCGGCTCCAAAAATTTTTGTACCCCTTGAGCTAGACGAGCCGGAGGTTCTACCCCCTGAGCCCATGGAGGTGTCTCGCACCAACTCTTTTTTAAATCAGATAATTTTTATTAACAAGATTCAAAATGACATTGCACACAATTGTGTCCAAAAAAGGAGCATAGACATATTTACAAACATTATAAAACCAATCCCCCATTTCCCTCCCTCCACCCCCCCTCCCTTAAATCCTCAATAGCCAATAATGAGACATTAGCATCCATTGCTTGCACGTTTAAACAGCATCCCTCCGGAATCAGTTTCTCTCCACCCATGGTTTCCAAAGTGATTCAAAAGATTTCACACTTTTCCTTTTCTTGTAAATATCCTTTTCCATTTTAACAACTACATCAGACTGTCTATAAAATTCCCGCAGAGTCGGCGGCTCTCCACTCAACCAGTGTCTGGCAATCAATTTACGTGCAACATACAATAATCTAGCTATGGCCAGTTTATGATGATTTTGAACTTGGATCTCCTCTACATAACCCAAAATGCATACCACAGGGTCCCATGTGATTGTACATCCATACGATTTCCCAATTGCTTCTCCCACCTCCAACCAGTATGCATTCAGTCTCGTACATTGCCATAACATATGCAGAATCCCCGCTCCCTCAGACCGACACCTAGGACATTCAGAAGTCTGCAGTGGCGGATTAAGTGGACTATGGGCCCGGGGCTGTTCATAAAACCTGGGCCCCTGTACCCCCCTTCCCACCTGAGTGCTGCGGTCCCCGTGCGGGAATTGACAGCCGTACGGACCGCAGCACTTGGTTTGCTGCGGGTCCATACGGAAAACCCGCCACCATTCCACCACGTGTGGACATGGCCTAAAAAGACGTTGCACATAAGCTGTAAGCCTACGGCCAATACGCACAAAATCGCCCAACGTGATCCTGGCCATAGGGGATCCACTTTAATGTCCCCACTTTAATATGAAGTCCCCTTACTTCATCCATTGCAGTCCCCTATCACCCACTCACTTCATCTGCAGTGCCGCTTCATCATTTGCAGCCCCTTATCCCCCCTTCCATTTCATCATGTGCAGTCCCCTTCCCCCCCAACTTCATGTGCAGCCCCACTCCCCCATCATCATGTGCAGTTAATTTTACCCCCACATCATGTGCAGTCCCCCTTATCCCCACTTCATCATGTGCAGTCCCCATTACCCCAATTCATCATGTGCAGTCCCTCTTACCCCCAATTCATCATGTTCAGTCCCTCTTACCCCTTAATTCATCATGTGCAGTTCCCCTTACCCCCAATTCATCATGTGCAGTCCCTCTTACCCCTTAATTCATCATGTGCAGTTCCCCTTACCCCCAATTCATCATGTGCAGTCCCCCTTACCCCCAATTCATCATGTGCAGTCCCTCTTACCCCCAATTCATCATGTTCAGTCCCTCTTACCCCTTAATTCATCATGTGCAGTTCCCCTTACCCCCAATTCATCATGTGCAGTCCCACTTACCCCTTAATTCATCATGTGCAGTCCCACTTACCCCTTAATTCATCATGTGCAGCCCCACTTATCCCCCACTTCATCATGTTCAGCCCCACTCACCCCCCCTTCATCATATGCAGCCCCACTCACCCCCCCTTCATCATATGCAGCCCCACTCACCCCCCCTTCATCATATGCAGCCCCACTCACCCCCCTTCATCATGTGCAGCCCCACTCACCCCCCTTCATCATGTGAAGCCCCCACTCATCCCCCCTTCATTCTGTGAAGCCCCCACTCACCCCCTTCATCCTGTACAACCCCAGTCACCCCCCTTCATCCTGTACAACCCCACTCACCCCCTTCATCATGTGAAGCCCCCACTCACCCCCTTCATCATATACAGGCCCCAGTCACCCCCCTTCATCATATACAGGCCCCAGTCACCCCCCCTTCATCATATACAGGCCCCAGTCACCCCCCTTCATTGTGTACAGCCCCCAGTCACCCCCCTTCATCATATACAGGCCCCAGTCACCCCCCTTCATCATATACAGGCCCCAGTCACCCCCCTTCATTGTGTACAGCCCCCAGTCACCCCCCTTCATCATATACAGCCCCCAGTCAACCCCCTGTCATCATATACAGGCCCCAGTCACCCCCCCTTCATCATATACAGCCCCCAGTCACCCCCCATCATCATATACAGCCCCCAGTCACCCCCCTTCATCATATACAGCCCCCAGTCACCCCCTTCATCATATACAGGCCCCAGTCACCCCCCTTCATCATATACAGGCCCCAGTCACCCCCCCTTCATTGTGTACAGCCCCCAGTCACCCCCCTTCATCATATACAGGCCCCAGTCACCCCCCTTCATCATATACAGGCCCCAGTCACCCCCCTTCATTGTGTACAGCCCCCAGTCACCCCCCTTCATCATATACAGCCCCCAGTCAACCCCCTGTCATCATATACAGGCCCCAGTCACCCCCCCTTCATCATATACAGCCCCCAGTCACCCCCCGTCATCATATACAGCCCCCAGTCACCCCCCTTCATCATATACAGCCCCCAGTCACCCCCCTTCATCATATACAGCCCCCAGTCACCCCCTTCATCATATACAGGCCCCAGTCACCCCCCTTCATCATATACAGCCTCCAGTCACCCCCCCTTCATCATATACAGCCCCCAGTCACCCCCCTTCATCATATACAGGCCCCAGTCACCCCCCTTCATTGTGTACAGCCCCCAGTCACCCCCCCTTCATCATATACAGGCCCCAGTCACCCCCCCTTCATCATGTACAGCCCCCACTCACCCCCTCCCACATTTAATTCATTTTATAAATAAAAAAAAATAAATAAAGTTCCCCATACTTACCTCACAGCCGGCTCGCTCCCCAGCAGCGCCTCTGCTTTCAGCATCCTCCGGGACATGTCGGCACGTGCACGATGATGTCATCGCGCACGCCCGACATCTGACCCGGAAGTACAGCCGGAGGGAGCCGGAGCTGAGCAGCCGTCAAGGTGACGGCCGTGCACAGCTCCCGGCCCCTCATAGAATGTGACGCGGGCGGCTGTCTACTGCCGGCGGCGTCACAGCACAGGGCACGGCCGGCCCTGTACAGGTGCTGGGGGAGCGGTCCGGGGGGCATTTGCCTCTCTGCCACCGGCCCAGCCCGCCCCTGCCCCTGGTCCTCCAAGAAACCTTGGGCCCGGGGCGACCGCCCCATCCGCCCCTATTAAGATCCGCCATTGGAAGTCTGTCTCAACCCTGCCCTATAAAGCCTATCTGGAGTTCTATATACTCTGTGAAGTACATAATATTGTGAAAGTCTACCCGGCTCACTTAATGATAACTGAGGAATATATGCCATGATATCTTCCCATATATCCTCCTCTATCCTTCCCACCTCTTCCTCCCATTTCTCTTTTGCTTTAATGGGAAATCTATTAAGAAAGGTATGTAACAAATCCCTGTAAATATTTGAAACTACCCCCTTCGTTCCACCCACCGCACATACATAGTCCACCAGAATATCTCTACAAATTTTCATATCAACCATTTTACTCTGCGCCTGATAGGCATGTCTCAGCTGTCCATATTGAAACCTACTGGTCTCCCGCAACCCATACCTCCCCTGCAGTGTCTCAAAGGACAATAACCCCCGTTCGTCCTGTATCTGATCCACATATAGTATACCTAGTGATATCCAATTTTTAAATTCCCCCATTTTAACAAATTCAGGCAGTACTTCATTGTTCCAAATTGGGGAGAGATTTGTTAATGCTCCCACTTCTCTTGTCCTTTTAATTGCCTCCAAAACTCTGTGGATTAGCATCAAAGTAGGATAGGTCCCACCCAGCTTCCCAAAATTCCCTGCCTCCAGACCTTGAACCAATGGGTCCCTTCCCACCAACCAAACCATAATCCTTTGAACCGAACCCAGTCCTTTCTCCTCACTCCATCCTCTTAACTGCTGACCCTGTGCCGCAAAAAAATAAATCCAGGGATTCGGAAGAGCCAATCCCCCCCCATCTTTAAGCCTCTGCATGAGTTCCAGCCTGATTCTTGGCTGTTTTTTCCCCCATACCAGGTCTCAAAATATAGAGTTAATGGTACGAAACCACCTTCGGGGCAGCCAAACAGGGGAGTTATGCAATATATATAACAATTGGGGCATAAG
Source organism: Dendrobates tinctorius (assembly GCF_039654945.1). Lineage (NCBI taxonomy): Eukaryota > Metazoa > Chordata > Amphibia > Anura > Dendrobatidae > Dendrobates > Dendrobates tinctorius. The sequence goes on along the minus strand of NW_027361810.1, from coordinate 13,559,269 downwards.
AATCATTTTAGCCAGGTTTATCCTACCCACCACAGAGAGGCACAACCTGCACCACACCCCTACTTTCTTCCTAAATTTGTCCAGTAATGGGGACAGATTTAAATCAATATAACTCGAAAGAGGAAGGGACACCTGAACTCCCAGATATTTGAACCGCTGAACCACCGGCAACCTACTACCCTCCAGTGCCATCGGAATCTCCCCGCCCCCCTCATCTACCAGCAAAATATTTGACTTTGCCCAATTGATCTCCAGACCCGAAACCTCCCCAAATGCCCCAAGAATGTTCATCGCCCCCTCCAAGGCCCCTCCAGAATTTTCTAAAAATAATAGTATGTCATCTGCGTATAAGGCTATTTTCTCCTCTATCATACCATACCGGAACCCCTTAACCAAAGTCGAGTTCCTGATTGTCTGCGCCAGGGGCTCCACTGCCAACGCAAAAAGCAGCGGCGACAGCGGACACCCCTGCCTAGTCCCCCTATGTAAACCAAAACTTCCAGAAACCTCCCCATTAACTCTCACCCTAGCAGTCGGAGAAAAATACAATAACCTCACCCACGAGACAAAAATTGGTCCAAAACCAAAAGATCTCAACACTTCCCAAAGATAGCACCATTCAACACTATCAAACGCCTTACGCGCATCCAAGGAGACTACAATTCTATTCCCTTCATTATCCGACGGCACCTGCAAGTTCAAGAATAATCTACGTAGATTTATCGCTGTAGACTTATTTGGCATAAAGCCAGACTGATCCGAATGTACCAAACCCTGAACCACACTTGCCAGCCGGCCGGCCGGCCAGCCAAAACTTTAGCCAAAATCTTAACGTCCGCCGACAACAATGAAACTGGCCTATACGATTCCACCAATTCCGGGTCCTTTCCTTCCTTTAAAATGACTACTATTATCGCCTCTCTCATGGACACCGGCAGCTCTCCCACCCTTAACGCCTCCTCAAAGACTTTTTTTAATTTGGCCACTGAGATGTCCATTAAATTCTTATATATCTCAACCGGGAGTCCATCAGCCCCAGGAGCCTTGTTGTTAGCCATTGACATAATAGCAGATCTAATCTCCTCCTCCGTTATAGGTTCCTCCAACCTTCCCCTATCATCGTCCCCAATCCTAGGCAGTTTCGCCTCACCCAGGAAACTTTCAATATTCCCCATTATATCTCCCACCCCTGACGTATACAGCTGCTCATAAAAACTTTTAAACTCCCCTAAAATATCCTCTACTTCCGTCAATACAGTCCCCTCTCCCGTTCTTAGTTTGTATACGTACCCCGATTCCCTCTGTGCAGCAGCTACCACCGAAAGTAAGTGTCCCACTCTTTCCCCATCCTCAAAAAACTGTACTTTCTGAAAAGCTCTTCTTCTCTCCGCCTTTTTTATATATAGCTTATTAACCGCTTCCTGAGCTTCTTTTAGACTACATTTAGTTATCTCTGATGGGTCTGACACCATATCCCTTTCTGCTCTTTCCAAATCCTCTATGATCTCCTTATCTTCCAACCTAGTCCTGGATTTACATCTAGAAATTTCACTAAAAAGAAGACCCCTCAGAAAAGCTTTCATTGCGTCCCACACCACCCGCCCCTCCACACTTTCCTCATTAAACTGCCAGTACTCTGTGATTTCCTTCTTAATGATATCCATATCAATATGTTCAAGCCACAAGGGGTGCAATTTCCATCCCACTCCCCGTCCATGCCTCCCACCTGCCCGACTAATCAAGAGCTCTATAGGCCTATGGTCTGAAATCACCCTCGGCAGATATTCAATTCCACAGACCATACGCGTCATTAAATCATTTCCCAGTGCCAGGTCAATCCTGGAGAGGGAGCCATAAGTTGCCGAATAGCAGGAGTAGCAAACTACGCTCTCATTCCTCACCCTCCAGAAGTCCACCATCCCCATCTCCGTCATATAATTCCCAAACTTTGACAGTTTTTTAATACCTTTGCTTGAATCTTTCTTATGTCTATCCCACCCTTCATCCAACACATTATTGACATCTCCAATGATTAACATGGGAAACCCCATACCCCGTTTATACAATTCAAATATTTCTTGTACCTTTTTCCCCGAGTATGGGGGTGGGAAGTAAACAGCTGCAAGACATAGTGGCTGCCCATAGAGTTTACAGAATAATAGAACATATTGCCCATCCCTATCTACATGGCACTCAATTTCTTCAAAGGGCGTGGACGCCCCAATCAACACCGATACCCCCCTAGCATACGAGGAATACGTAGAATGGTAAGACCTCCCTATCCACCTTCTTTTTAGCACATCTACTTTTTCTGCAAGCAAATGTGTCTCTTGGAGACAAATGACATCCGGGCCCCGTTTTCTCACATACTCCATTATTGCCGTTCTCCGGTTCCCCTCCGACAGTCCTCTTATATTCCAGCTAACGACTTTAATTGTGTCTCTCACCATGATACCTCCCAAGTACCAATTCCTGACCCCTTAAGATAGGACACTGTTCCCAGCAAATTGTAAGTCTCACTTCCCCGCAACAATCCCCAACCCTACCCTCCCATCTCCCCCCCCATATTCACAGTAACCCATAACAATCCGCTGTTGTCGTTCACCTCTCTTATCAGAGAGTAGGTAGTCCAGCGTCTAGCTACCTCTTCCACAGTACCCTTAATCCGCTGTTACTAAAACACCTCCCCAGCCCCTCCGCATATAAAACAGCATTTTGACAATAAGTCCTCCGGAAACCACAATAAACTGTGAACTCAAAGTCCAAAGGCAGCGATATGGCAGTAACTTCTTCACTTCCGGCCTCATCCCTTCACTTCCCTCTTTCTTTATTAGCCGAGAGCTTCTGCTGATTTAAGTCCAGCCACTTAGTGGCGTCTTCTGGTGTTGGAAAAAAATGAACCGTCCCCAGTGCTACAACTCTCAATTTCGCTGGGTAGAGAGTAGAATACACCAACTTCAAATCTCTCAGTCTCCTTTTAACCTCTCCATAGCTCATCCTCTGTTTTTGTACCTCAGCCGAATAGTCTGGGTAAATAGAGATCTTCTGGCCATTAATACACATGTCTTCAGCCGTACGAGCACACCTCAATATGGCATCTCTATCTCTATAGTTCAGGATCCTGGCAAGGACCGTACGAGGGGGGGATCCCATCGGAAGGGGTTTCATAGGAACTCGATGAGCCCTTTCCACCACAAACATCTTAGACAGGTTATCAACGCCTATCTTGTCCTGGAGCCATTTTTCAATAAATTTTGTAGGGTCATTTCCTTCAGTCTTCTCAGGGATACCCACTAATCTTACATTGTTCCTCCGTGAACGATTCTCCAGATCATCAGTCTTATTAATCAGAGCAGCACATTTTTGCAAACACTGAGTGTGGGCCTTTTGCATTTTAGAGATATGGTCTTCCAACACACTCACTCTCTCCTCCACCTCTCCCACTCTCTTATCCATTTTGCCCATGTCTGCCTTTATTGTAGTAACTTCTGCTATAGTTCCATCCACTCTGTGAGTTAACGTTGTTATCGCAATTTTGCATGATCTGATCAGCTCATAAATGTCCCGCAAAGTGGGCTCCCCTATAACCAGCTCCTCCACATTCTCTTGTTCCACACCATCATTCCCCCTTCCATCTTCTTCCCCCTCCGGCCCCCCCTGTACCGTATCATCCTCAGAGCCTTCTCCTTGCTCATTCCTCCGTTCTCCAGCCTGTTCCTCCTTCTCTTCAGCCATCTCCTGCCGTGCTCCCTCCACCCAGGCATATTTCTCCAGCTTGGCTGCCACTTCTAGCCTCTTTGCATAAGAGGTATTTGCAGCGTCCGCTCTCTCAGCCGCCTCCACGCTGTCGGCGCCATCTTGGGTGCGGATCCCCGCTCCTGCCTTGGCGTCCTGTTCCCTTCTCCGGACCATCGCTGCAGCTCCGCACCACTTGACCCGTCGGGGCCGACCTCCTGAGTCTCTTCTCAGCCGCCCAGAGATTCACCAGCCTCCAGAGGGGTCCTATCGTCAGGATAATTGCCGGTCTCAGCGGAGGAGCTCCAGAAGCCGACCGCTCACATCAGGTGCTAGGCCACGCCCCAAAGAAACTCGCACCAACTTTAATACAGACTCTGACCAGGAATCCATCTGCGGTTGTCACTATGTCTGTGTGGTTTCTCCGGAAGCCGGTTCCCCGCAAAGGTTGGAGTCTGAACCGGCTATCAAGACCTTTGTCCCTCCGCATCTTAAGGCTCAGGTGCTCGCCTGGGTGCATGCATCTAACACGCACCACCATCGGGGCTATATGCAGGTCTCAAAACTGTTGGCTGATGCGTATTGGTGGCCCCATAGAGCTTGGGACATAAAAAAAATTTATTCAGGCTTGCACCTTATGTGCTCAGCCTAACCCTCCTAGACAGAGGGTGGCGACATCTGCCGACACACGGCAGCGTGCTTCTGTCACTTCCGCTCCTACTATCTCCCAAGTGTCCCTCTTGAAACCTGGTGACCTCGGTTCCTCTGATGCCTTCCAGGTGTCTCGGGTTACTGTAACCCCTACCTGGACACCAAGCTCGCCCTCGGACGAGTTTGAGCCCTATGCCACCGTAGGGCACAGGGTATTCGCCCGGAGGGCTCGGGGAGGAGGGTGCCTTAGGAGGGGGGGTAATGTTAGGAATCTGTGTCCTGCCATACTTATGCAGAGATCCACATCCTCACATTTGTCTCCAGAGGCTGTCCTTTCAGCCAGCTTCTGAGCATGCTCCTGGAATGAGCTCCCATTGGAGTTCAGGAGTCAGGTGCTCAGGTCCTGCTCCTGATTCCATTGGCTTAGCTCAGGGCTCTGGAGATTTCGGGCAGGTCCCGTACGCTATAAAAAGTGCACATGGCCGCTATGCCATGTGCTAGTATTTTCATACTGCTGCTGTATGTATGGTGACGGATGCTTGGACTGGTGACTGACTTATTAAGAAACCCCTTCCCTCTGATAATATGATTGTGTGAGTGATTGGGCAGCCTCCAGTAGCAGCGCCAGCGCGCTCCAGCTATTTCTGTCTCAGTAGCTAGCGTCCTGCATCGCGCCAGCGATATCGCGTTGTCTCCGCTGAGGCTCCGTTCACACCGTGCTGCGATTGCAGTTCCTCGAGTGTTCGCAGTTGCGACGTCTCGCACCTCTTTTTCACGGTAGGTCTTGTTCTGAGTAGTTCTGACATTTAAGACTGCTCCTGTGACCCTTTCTTACCGTGTCGCTGTTGTTCTGTGGCTTAAACAGACACAGCGTTTTTGTGTGCTTTAAGGTTGCGGCTCTGTGTCTTTAACAGAGCTTGCTTCAGTGCACTCCGGGTGCAGTTTAACCCCATGCACATTAATACCATAGTGCTCTGCCTCTCTAGCAGCGGTCATATCACCTGCCGCACGGTGGACCCCGAGTGGCGAAGGCACTTTAATTATTTATTTTTTTTAGTGCTTTCCGCCACTCCTAACATGGGGTTTGTTTTATTTTCCTTAGCAATGAGTCTCTCAGTTTCCACTTTTGCTAAATGTATTTGTTTTTTTACACATTTTATTTTTTTCTCTATCACTTTTTAATGCTTCTTCATTGCCTTCTTGTTTTAGCTTCCTAAATTCCTTGTTCTTGTTATTTATTGCCCTTTTTACATCCTTATTTAGCCACATTGGTGTTCTCCAGTTCCTAGCCCTTTTATATCTGTACAGTATGGCTAGCTCGCAGTGGGGGGTGTAAAACTGATTTAAATATTTCCCATTTATTTTCTGTGCTCCTATTTTTGAGGACATTGTCCCAATCAATTCGGCGAAGGTCCTCTCTAAGCTGATCAAACTCTGCTTTCCTGAAATTCTGCGTTTTCGTAACCCCCTTCCAGGGCACCTTACTGAAGGACAAGTGGAATTGTGTTATATTGTGGACACTGTTCCCTCGGTGCCATCGCCTCGCACTTCTGTCATTCTATCTGGCCTGTGGCTTAACATTAAGTCCAGAAGGGCCGTCCCTCTAGTTGGGCCCTGCACAAGTGGTGACAGATAATTATCCTTGGTCACTGACAGAAATTGGTTTCCATTCTGAGATCCGCAGGTTTCAGTTTCCCAGTCTATGTCGGGGTAGTTGAAGTCCCCCATAATAATCACCTCATTGGGATTTGCTGCTTTGTCTCTTTGCTTCAATAATACATTCTCAGGGGTTTCTGTTATATTTGGTGGCTTATAACAAACCCCTATGAGGATTTTATTACTTTTCCCTCCTTGTATCTCCACCCATAGAGACTCCACTTCATTTCCCTCTTGTATATCTTCTCTCAGTGTGGGCTTTAAAGTGGACTTTATATATAGACAGACTCCAGCCCCTTTCCTTTTTTTACGATCCCTCCTAAACAAATCATATCCTTGCAAGTGAGCCGCCCAGTCATAGCTGTCGTCTAACCATGTCTCAGTTATTCCTACTAGGTCGTATTTTTCCTCATACATTACCAACTCCCGATCTTCAATCTTACTGGTCAGGCTTCTTGCGTTTGTTGGCATTGAGAAGAATTACGGTACTCATGGGGCCTCAGTAGCACTTGTTTATCCAACAGGACAATGAGGCACCTGCTATAGCTCCAGGGCACAAACAGGAGCACGTGTCAGGTTTACCAGCTCCTGCCGCCCTCAGTGATTGTGCTCTCAACTAGTTTTAGGTTTCCTTAGCCTGGAAACTTGAAGCAAAAAGCAGGTGAACTACGAAGGATTATTGACGGAATGACCTCGATCATTATCTCAGGATCTCAATTACATGTATCCCATTCTAACTTGTATAAAGAAGACACATTGCAGGATAGGACTACCAAATATAGGTCACGCTTTAAATAAATCCTTTATTTTTTTTGTACCAAGACATGCCCGTGTGGCGCCCCTGAGGCTCGGTAGCCACAGAGGTACTGCACCTTCTCCTAAGGTGTAGTGCCCCACCAACTAGGTAAGTGGGGAACTCCTTTCCACACTCCAACACCTGCACCCACAAACAGGATAGTTCAGCAATGGACCAGATTGTGGCTCCATGCTTAGAGGGTAGCAGAGCACCTTTCGTGGGTCCTTGCTTCGTAACACGAGATGTGCTGGGAGGTGGGTGGAGTTGAGATTCATATAAAAGGTTGGGAAGGTTTAGAATTGTAGGTCAGTCTGACGGGAGGTCAGGCGGGAGAAGGACAGTCAGTCAGGAGAGACCTAGGACGGTCCGAGAGAGAGAGAGAGAGAGAGAGAGAGAGAGGAAGGAGTGCTGCAGCTGCCTCAGTGATCTGAGTCAGCTGGCACGGGAAAGGAACAGAAGGAGAAAGACTTAAAACTGCACCTAAGCTTCCATAAGAGAGAGAAGGAACAGCGCGGAACGAAGGAGTAGGAGAAAAGAGGAGTTGTGGGTTGGAAGAGGAACCCTGTCTATAGGTTCTCAGCGCAAAGCCGGGGCCCGGTCCCTGAGGTTGTATGGACACTTAGGCTGAGTTCACACGTGGCGTTTTTTTCGCGTTTCCGCGGCGGTTTTAACCGCGCGATTTTGCCGCGAAAACGTGAAAAATAAGCATCCCATGCATTCCTATGGGATTCCGCAATGCTGTGCTAATGCTGCGGTTTTTACCGCGGCGGAATCGCTTCGCGGTAAAAACCGCAGCATCCTCATTAATTTGCGGAATCGCGGCGATCCCGCACCCATAGGAATGCATTGTTCTGCTTACTTTCCGCATGTGGCTGTGCACACCATGCGGAAAGTAAGCAGAACAATTGCGGATGGTACCCACGGTCTGGAGGAGAGGAGACTGTCCTCCGGGCTTTGGGTACCATATCCCTGTAAAAAAAAGAATTTAAAAATAAAAAATATTGTTATTCATAGAAATCATAGAATCGTAGAGTTGGAAGGGACCTCCTGGGCCATCTGGTCCAACCCCCTGCTCAAAGCAGGATTCGCTAAATCATCCCAGTCAGATGTCTGTCCAGCCTCTGTTTGAAGACTTCCATTGAAGGAGAACTCACAACTTCTCGTGGCAGCCTGTTCCACTCATTGATCACTCTAACTGTCAAAAAGTTTTTTCTAATATCTAATCTGTGTCTCCTCCCATTCAGTTTCATCCCATTGCTTCTAGTCTTTCCTTGTGCAAATGAGAATAAAGTTGATCCTTCTACAATGTGACAGCCCTTTAGATATTTGTAGACAGCTATTAAGTCTCCTCTCAGTCTTCTCTTTTGCAAACTAAACATTCCCAAATCCTGCAACCTTTCCTCATAAGACAGGGTTTGCAGACCGGTCACCATTCTGGTCGCTCTTTTCTGAACTTGCTCCAGTTTGTTGATGTCTTTTTTAAAATGTGGTGCCCAAAACTGGACACAATATTCCAGATGAGGTCTGACCAAAGAGGAGTAGAGGGAAATAATGACTTCACGTGATCTAGACTGTATGCTTCTGTTAATACATCCTAGAATTGCATTTGCCTTTTTTGCTGCTGCATCACACTGTTGACTCATATTCAGTCTGTGATCTATTAGTATACCCAAGTCTTTTTCACATGTGCTGTCACTTAGCCCTATTCCTCCCATTCTATATATGCTTTTTTCATTTTTATTGCCCAGATGTAGTACTTTGCATTTCTCCCTGTTAAAAACCATTCTGTTAGTTGCTGCCCACTTCTCCAGTTTATTTAAATCTTTTTGAATCCTCTCTCTCTCTTCTCTAGTATTAGCTATCCCTCCTAGCTTTGTGTCATCAGCAAATTTAATCAGTTTACCCTCAATTCCTTCATCTAAATCGTTGATAAAGATGTTGAACAATACAGGGCCCAGGACAGAGCCCTGTGGTACCCCACTTGAGACATTCTTCCAACTGGATGTGCAGCCATTTACGACCACTCTTTGGGTCCGATCACTAAGCCAGTTATGAATCCACCTAACAGTTGCCTTGTCCATTCCATACTTAGTCATTTTTTCAATAAGGATTGTATGAGAGACTTTGTCAAATGCTTTGCTGAAGTCAAGATATACTATATCTACAGCATTTCCTTGATCCACCCAATCAGTGATACCGTCATAGAAGGAAATTAAGTTAGTCTGACATGACTTATTAGTTACAAACCCATGCTGACTCTGTTTAATCACTTCATTCTTATCCAGGTATTGACATACATGTTGTTTAATAATTTGTTCAAAGATCTTTCCTGGTATAGAAGTCAGACTCACCGGCCTATAGTTGCCTGGGTTCACCTTCTTCCCCTTTTTGAAGATAGGAACAACATTTGCTCTTCTCCAGTCTTCTGGCACTTTTCCTGTTCTCCAAGAATTTTCAAAGATTATGGAGAGGGGTTCAAAAATTTCTTCTGCTATCTCCTTCAGTACTCTGGGGTGTAATTCATCTGGACCTGGAGACTTGAATTCATTTAGGTTAGCTAAGTGTATCCTCACTATCTTTCTGTTTATAGATATCCTGGATTCTTCTATTCCCTTAATAGGACAGTGAATAACAGTTGGTGTTACATTTCCTTTCTGAGAGAAAACAGATGCAAAATAGGAATTTAAAAGTTCAGCCTTCTCAACATCCTGTCTAACCATTTCATCATTTTCATCCTGTAAAAATCCTATAGCATCTTTGACTTTTCTTTTACTTTTGACATATCCCCAAAATCCTTTATTATTGCTTTTGACATCTCTTGCAAGCCTCAATTCATTGTCAGCTTTAGATAATCTGATTTGTGCCCTGCAGGTTCTGCAGACAGCATTATATTCTTCTTTAGATATGCCTCCCTCTTTCCATTTTATAAACATTTTTTTCTTCCTTTTTAGCATGTGCTTAAGTTCTGTGTTCACCCATCCTGGTTTCCTTAAATGCTTCCTATTTTTCCCTCTTTTCGGAATTGTTAACAACTGTGCTTTGAGAATTTCATTTTTCAAGATTTCCCATCCTTCCTGGACATTTTTGTCTTTAAGGATATCCAGCCATTGGATCCCTCCAATTATCTTTCTGAATCCCTTAAAATCTGCCTTTCTGAAATCTAACCTTGACGTCTGAGTCTTCACAGGTCTTCCTCCTCTAGTTATCCAAAATTCTAAAATAGCATGGTCGCTCCTTCCTAGGGTTCCAGCCACTTTTACCTCCTCAACCATTTCCTCCCTGTTTATAAGGATTAGATCCAAGGTAGCAGTTCCCCTTGTTTTCTCCCCTACCTTTTGGAAGATGAAGTTGTCAGCAAGAGAGGATAAGAATTTCCTTGACCTGTTAGTTTTGCCTGAGAGAGATTCCCAACAAATGTCTGGATAGTTGAAATCTCCCATGACAACAATGTCATATTTTTTGGAGAACTTGGCCATTTGATGCATAAAGAGTTCATCCATATCTTCAGCTTGCACAGGCGGCCTGTAGTAAATGCCTACAATGGTGTCCTTTCCATTGTTCTGTCCTTGTATTCTTACCCAAACAGTTTCCACAGAACTCCCAGTCTCTGAAGCTTCAATCTCTGTGCAGATATACGCGTTTCTAACATACAATGCAACACCCCCTCCTCGTTTATCAAGTCTGTTTCTTGCAAATAAGTTGTATCCTTCTAGTCTTGTATTCCAATCATGTGTATTGTCCCACCAAGTTTCAGTGATTCCAATGACATCATATTTCTTTTCCTGTGTTAGTAGTTCCAATTCTCCTTGTTTGTTGCCCATGCTTTGTGCATTAGTATAGAAACATTTTAGTTTGTGATTGGTTTCTCTTTCTCCAATATTTTTATTAATTAGATTCTTTCGTCTTTCGTCTTTATTCTTACCTTCCGGCGTCCCGCGCAGCCTTCCCGCCTCTCTCCACGCTCCCGTTCCCAGTAATCCTTTGCGAAAATGCCCGCGATGGCGTCCGTTCTCGCGGGATCGCGAAGTCTCGCGGTCATTCGCGCGACGTCAACGCGAATTACCGCGAGAACGGATGTCATCGCGGGCATTTTCGCAAAGGATTACTGGGAACGGATGCGCGGGACGTCGGAGGGTAAGAATAACACCATTTTTTAATTTTTTTTTTTTACATTCTATCTTTTACTACTGATGCTGCATAGGCGGCCTCAGTAGTAAAAAGTTGATCACACTCGTCAAACACTATGTTTGACGAGTGTGACCAACCTGTCAATCAGTTCTCCAAGCGATGCTACAGATCGCCTGGAAAACGCTAGCATTTTGCAAGCTAATTACGCTTGCAAAATGCTAGTTTTTCCGCGGGAAAATCGCGGGAATTTAAAATGCGATTTTCCCGCGGACTGGAATTCCGGAATTCTCGCGGTAATTTCCGCAAGAGTTCCGGTACGTGTGCACTTAGCCTTATGGTTCTGCAGCAGACACCGGTGGAGTAATTGGCTGTAAATGCACTACTCCCATCCAAGACTTGGGACACAACAGCAACACGGATAGAGAGCCGGGATCCAGGAGGTCCCTGATCAGGCTACAGCTGTCTGTCATACAATTAGAGTTGTTAGGAACATCTGACAGGAGGAACTTCAGAGTCACCACGGTACTGGAGCTCTTCACACTAATAGGCGCAATAGAGGAGTCGTTCAGGACAGGTACATGTTGGCGGAGTGTTGAAGAGGAGAAGCCTGACTTGCCGGGGAGGTTGATTGAGTCTCTGCCCCGGAGGACACGGCACAGAGGCAGGCACCAGTGTGTACCACAAACAGTGAGTAAAGCTTTGGAACTACAAGCCCTGGTGTCTTCCAGTCATTGTGCGCCCACACCGTCAGCACCGCTACATCTGGGTATCATCCTTTACACTACCTGTGCCTACACACTGCCCTGGGGCTACAGCTTCACCTGTGGGGAGCTATACCATCTATGCTGCAACACACCATCAGCCCCAGAGGACCTGCACGCAGCGTTGGCTTAACATCTTGCTTGCCAAACACCACAGGTGGCGTCACGAACTATTCAATAAACTATATTACAAACCACCATTGATATTGGGCGCCCAGGGCCACGGACCGGGTCACAGCTGCCTTGATACTTTCCCCCTGACACCGGCCTGGTACCGAGTACCCCACAGCCCTGGGACGGGGGGTGACCCACCCGTATTTGCGAGGATTGTTTCCAAAAGTCCAGGACAGTTGGCATATTTATATATCCGACATTCAGAATTCCACTAAAAGCACAAAAAGCAATAATTTCTTAACAGTTTGTCCTAAAGATTTTTTCAGACATAGAAAAATGATAGAACAAGAGCGACTCAAGAATTTATCTTTACATTATAGATGTAAGTAAATAGATATACCTTCATTCAAAAGGCCCTATTCATTATTGTGTTTGCTCCTTTCTTTGGTCCAGTTTTTGTTGTTTTTTTTTTGCTTATTTTTAATTTACACCTCAACTTATATTTTTGCCTTTTTTTATGTTCGCTATTATGGGCATGGTTTGGATTTTCCAAATATTTTGAGCCAATTTATCAAATGCATCTATTTAAAAGTCTCAGAATAGGACACACGTGCATTCCAGTCCTTCTCCACCCCTCAGTCATTTTATGCACGGCCCAATATATTTGGGCTCAATTTTAACATCAATAAGCAGAATGTGTGATTTTTTTTTAGCACTAAAAGGACACAAACCAGGTCAAAGACTATATTTTTTTAAACAATTTATAAACTACATGCACCATTTTGATAATTTTTTTGTAAAAAAAAAAACATTAGCACATACTACAGGTCAAAAAAAAGAAAAGTGACAAAAATTTTTTAAAAAAATTAAAAAAAGAGCCCAAAGTGTTTTCCTAAAGAAGGTAAACTTTTGAGCCTTCCTTCGAGTTTGGTGCACAGCTGGAAATGTCTGAATGTTTATCCTTCTCCTCCTCTCCCAATATGTATTGCCTTTGGGAAGGGAAGGATACTCCTAAACAAAATGAGGCAGCATAAAATGCTGGCAGCTCCTACACTGTACATCATACATGTGATAGGAAATACTGTGCAACAGGATTGCAGACTACAGGACTTTCTGGATGATCAAGTGTGGAGACACAACAATGTGCTTTAACAAGATGACTATTTTTAGCAAACCAAGAAGAATAGACTGGTATCTGTATGTTGACTTTTGAATTTATGTGTTGGACAAGAAAACAGACACATTATTGTGCTCTTATCCTTGATGATTAGTGAGGTTTACTGATATGCTAATTATGCATTGTGTTAGGCCAGATAGTTTGGTGACTTAAAAAACAGAGGAGGAAAAGCTATGCTAATGCTACTTGATCTCATCTCCATTCTTACTCTTTGTGTCAATACTGAATGAAGGACACTTGTTAAGTATAAAAAGAGGTTACTTGCCTCTGTATAGAGAGACAGACAGAAAGTCATACATCAAAAGGACCAGAGACAGGAACAGCAGTATCATTCTACAGGAAACAACCTAGCGGACCTCGGCCCCAGTTGGAAGAATACAGATCTGCAAAATTGACCATCGCTGAACGATGGATACATTTGTAGAAAACCAGGATTGGGACCCACCGGTTGCTTGGCTTCATGGAGATGTTCAAAGAAGTCAAGTGGTGACCCTCGGGTCAACTGGCCTTGTACCTGAATGGACTGTCATCTTCCTAAGCCTGTCGTTACCTCCTCTCTGTGTGCATGTCACAGGTGGGGTAGTCGACCCTTGGAGCTCTGAAGTAACAGCTGCCATTATCCTGGCGAGTCAGCGGAAGTGTGAGACTTGTTTTCTGTCTGTTTTGTGGTTCAATAAAGCATTGCCATGCTGTTTTACCCTCACCCTGTGTTGTCTGAGTAGCGTTATGCCCACTTTAAAGGGAGAGTGAGTGATCAGCAGGACAATCCCTGATTCATGCAGTTTCGGGCTTTCGGCAAGCGGATCTAGACTTCCGTCGATGCCCATTTCTCCAGATTAGGAATAGGATTAAAGGGAACCTGTCACCTCATTTTTAGTTATTTAACTGGCCCCTGTGTGTTGGTAGTGATGCAACGTGCGGAGCGCTGAGTAGTGGGGACACAGCGGCGCAGATGACATGTGCGCTCAAGCATCACGTAGTCACTGACTCAGAGCGGCTCTGGCCCGGTAAGCGGATGGGCAGTGTGTATGGGCAGGATTTGCTGCATGGTTGCCGTGACATCGGGCCAGTCATGTCAATCAATCACAATCCTGTGTGCGTGTATCATTTCAAAACCACACTGACTGATCCATGACAGAAAAAAATAAAGTTGCAACCCTTATGACTGTGACGTTCAGGTCAGAAGGCGCGATGACGTGGTTAGTGCGCTCCCTCTGCCTGAACAGTCACAGCCAGAGGATGCGGAGGACAGAGTGGCGCATGGCGGTGGAACGTGGACAGATGAATATTGCAGGTGCCGGGGCCCTGAGCAAGCAGCAGAATATGGGGCCTATTCTATGGAGCATCTTATGGGGCCCATAACCTTTATGGAGCAGCATATGGCGCCATAACCTTTATGGAGCAGCATATGGGGCCATAGCCTTCATGGAGCAGCATATGGGGCCATAACCTTTATGGAACACCATATGGGGGGCATATTCTATGGAGAATCTTATGGGGTCATAACCTTTATCGAGCATCTTATGGGGCCATAACCTTTATGGAACACCATATGGGGCATATTATTCTATGGAGCATCTTATGGGGCCATTATTAACCTTTGTGCAGCATTATATGGGGTGTATTTTGTATGGAGCATCTTATGGGGCCATCATGAACTGTATGGAACATTATTTGGGGCTCGTGATTCAATATAGATATTCAAAAACATTTAACCTACTGATGTCTCAATTAATTTTACTTTTATTGGTATCTAATTTTATTTTTGAAATTTACCAGTAGCTGCTGCATTTTCCACCCTAGGCTTATACTCGAGTCAATAAGTTTTCCCAGTTTTTTGTGGCAAATTTAGGGGCCTCGGCTTATACTCGAGTATTTACGGTAACTACTATAATACTGCTCCCCTATATACAAGAATATAAGTACTATAACACTGCTCCTATGTACAAGAATATAACTACTATAATACTGCTCCTATGTATAACAATATAATATATGCCATCTTCTCCTAAGTTTTTATGACAAAGTTGTAATAATTATGTCAGACAATATTTCCATCATTTCACTGATATATGGATAAGCCTCCATCTTTTATCTTCTGGAGAATACTGAGGATTTGTGATTTATGTGCTTTCTCCAGCTGTTTGTCTTCGTGATGAGAACATTTGCAATTAACAGTAATACAGTAATCCTCGCCCTGCATTAATGTTTCTAGAATAAATGATGACATAAAGGAACACTCCAATCCTACATGGGGCTTTAGAAATTATGACACCTACAAAAAAAAAAAAATCAAATCATTCCCCCCCCCAAATTTCATGTGTATTTTTAGAGCTGTGACTTGGAAAAGTTGAAAGCAAATGATGAATTTACAGATGTGTTCTCATATTGGCCAATTAGAGAGGAGGAGGCTCAGAATAGGGGGAATATAAAGTGATTATGGGGTAGGAAGAAAGACTAGGCCGCTCTGATCACCATTATTGATGTCTTTGTGCAATACAAAACATATATTACTGTTTTCTCCTCTTGACTTGGACCCATTTTCAGGTCCCAAATCCTGTGAAGAATTGATTTAGAGCACTACATCCTTTCTGATTTTGCTGGGATTGCAAACGGGCAAAGTTTAGCAAAATTGGGCATTTACATGACTTTCCTGAGCCGTTTTAGAACTTGGCTTGGAAGTTCTAAATTTGTATTCAAGATCTAAGCGTAGTTATGCTCTCACCTCGGTGAGGACCTTATGTCCTAAACTTACCCCCAAATTTCTTTGTCTTCCTGCTTCACAACACAATCCTATCAGGCCATTTGAATGGTCACTTGCCAGCTCACTATCCACTCATTGTACCTCTTCTGATTTTGGCTTACAAATATTGATGTGAAATACTGACCAAATGCTGAACATGGCCTTAAGGCCCTCAGCATTGTCAACTTTCAGTCATAAGGGTTTGCAAACTATTGGTCATCTCTCGCAACCCCTCCACCTTTATGATATTTATTTCAGATACGGTTATTTTAAGTCCTGACTCTAGTTGTGTTCTCAAAGTGGCTAATAGAATTCATAGAACCCGGAGGACCATTCAAAGTCTCAGGGGTGAGTTGTTCTTAATGCCTTAGAGATCTCCTTAAAGAAGTTGTGGCTGTGAAAGTCTCCATAAATAAGTGGTTTGGAATGGCCATATCCCCATCCTACTCGTCGTCTGTGGAAATTCTGGCAAATGCCAGAGCAGCATCAATTGAAGTTCTGTTAATAGAATCAGTGTCCTTACTTTCGGCCTACTGGATGCCAGGCGACGTCAAGTGCAATGATATCACTGCATTGCAAGATATGATATAACAGGAAGCTGCAACTGCGGTGGCTGGATTGAGAATAAAGTTGATTTTGTGAGATTTAGTGCTCATAATACTGTGGGGTACAGGTACCATCAAACTTGGTTCTATGCAAGGGTTGACACGCTCACCCGATCCTCCAGCTTTTTACCACATACGCAGTGTCAGTGCTATGAATGCTAGCTATGTGTTACCTGAAGAGCTCTAAAGGGTATAGTGGCACCCCTGAGGGTTCAGTCACCACAGAGGTACTGCACCTCCTCCTGAGGTGTAGTATCCCACTCCTCAGGTAAGATGGTAACACCTGACCAGACTCCAGCACAGACACCTTAGAACAGCAGAGCACCCTTTATGGCAGCTGCTTTGGTTCATGAAAGTTGCTGGATGGAGCTTAGGTTGCACTAAGAGGGGAAAGCTGTCAGAATCCCCTGAGAGAGGAGAAAGAGACAGAGGATCCCCAGAGGGGGATGGAGAAGATAGATCAGAATGGAAGGTGAGGAGGAGAGAGACTGGGGACAAGGGCTAGAGCAGAGCCCTTTTCTAAGTTTAAGTGCCAAAGGCCAGGTGCTGGTATCTGAAGCTGTGTGTGATACTAGTGATCCTACAGCGGAAACTGGAGGAATAGAAGTTGTGACCACTTTATTCCCACCCAAGACTCGACAACACAGCAGCAACATGTGTGAGCCAGGACATGATTGTATGGAGTCCCTGAAACAGGCTACTGCTGCCTGTCATGCAAGTAGAGTTATAAGTAACAGCAAGAAAGAGGAACTTCAGAACTACAAATACTTTAGATTAGCGCTAGAAAGGAGACGTCCAGGAAAGGCACATGGAAGGGAGTATTCCATCTGTCTGGGAGTTGGCTGAGCCCCTCACTTGAAGACCATGGCACTGAAGCAGGCACCTGTCTATGCCAGAAGTGTGAGTAAAGCATTGGCACTGCACTCAGCTGTGTCATTGCCTTCTTTCTGCGCCAACCTACTCAGCACTGCGACATCTGTGCCTTAGGGTGTGTGCACACCCTGCGGATTCTGCTGCGGATCCGCAGCAGAATCAGCTACGTTGTACTGTACCATTTAAATGAATGACATGTCAATTCTTTCTGCGGATTCCTCTGCGGTTTACCATCTGCTCCATTGTAGAGGTGATAAACTGCACGCTAATCCGCAGGTATTCTGACATGCAGATTTTACTAAATCCATGCGGGAAAATCCGCAGACCATTCCTCAGCGTGTGCAGACACACCCTAACACTACACCATCTACTACTGCTGCCCTGGGACTACAGCTCTGCCGGTGGAGAGCTATTCCATCTTTGCTGCACCACACCATCTGTCCCAGAGGATCTGCACCGCAGCGCTGGTCCCCTTCTGACCAGATACCAGAGGTGGCATTACAAACTTATCCATACATAAACTTTATTCCACCTATTTTACATGGACACCCAGGGCCATGGACCAGGTCACCGCCACATTCCCTTTAACCCCTTCCTGACATCCGACGTACTATCCCGTCCACGGTACCCGGGCCCGTATGACCGTGGACGGGATAGTACGTCGGGCCCTTTAATGCGGTACTGCGACTAAAGTCGCGGTGATCGCATTAAAATTCCGACGCCATCTCACCTTAGAAAAGATGGCGTCGGCATCCCGGGCTGCGATCCCGCCCCCCCGGCATCCAGATCGCTGTGATTGGCTGTTCAATTCTGAACAGCCAATCGCAGCGTTTCTCATTGGCTGAAACAATCAGCTTGGCTGAAACAATGAGGTCCTAGGCTGGGATCGAGTACCGATGTACTCGATCCTAGAGCCGGTGCCTGGCAACGCCAGGCACCGGCAAAAAGCACCCGGATTGGCGCGATCGCCGATCTGATCGATCGCGCCAATCGCAGTGCACAGCGGCGCTATATCGCCGCTGTGCCCTGCCAGTACCGGCCAGGATCGGTGCTATATTAGCACCGATCATAGGCTGGAGCCTGATGCAGGCCCAGCAGGAGTTGGCTGGCGCGATCGATTAGATCGGCGATCGCGCCAACCACAGGGCACAGCTGCGGTCACCATGTGACCGCTCTGTGCCCTGCTGGTGACCTGGGCATGACCTGCCTAGTAATCGGAGCTGTGAGATCCGATTCTAGGCAGCTGCCATGGTCACCAGGCAGATCAGGGATTGGTGGGATCGATGTAATCATTCGATCCCACCAATGACAGGTCACAGCAGCGATGTGACCGCTCTGTGACCTGCCTCTGACCTGTCTGCAGGGGTCCTCACTCTAGCTGAGGATTCCTGCAGAGAGGTCGGACGCAGCAAGAGCTCCTGTGCTGGGTATTGTGGTGCCACAGTTTGTAGCATCACAATCCCTGCAGAAGAAAGAAAACTTCAACTGTAAGTGTTAATTGATCCCTGATCCCCTGCCCAATCTATCTTCATCCCCCATCCCCCCTCCACCCCACTTTTGCGCCACCTCTGTGCGCAGCCGGCGAGCGTTGATCGGTGACGCAGTTCACCGATCAACACTCGAGCTCGCTTTTTTTCCCTTAGCCCCTTTTGCGCCACTTCCGTACACACATCCCGCAGCCGCAAAAGTTGGATAAGTGACACACGTCACTTATCCAAGCTTGTGCCTGCCGTTTTTCATTTTTTTCACCCCCCTTTGTGCCACCTAACTACAACCCTAACTGTTGATCCCTGCCCAATCTCTCTTCATCCAACCCAATCCCCCCATCCCCCTATTTTTACCCCCCTCCACCCCACTTTTGCGCCACCAAAAAGTTTGCTGAAGTGTACGTGCCCCAATGGGACATCTGCGTGGATGAGTCCTTGGTTCACTTCAAGGGAAGGCTGCGATTCCGTCAATACCTGCCCAGTAAGAGGGCCAGGTACGGAATCAAACTCTATAAGTTGTGTGAGAGTACCTCAGGGTACACCCACAAGTTTAGAGTTTACGAAGGGAAGGACACCCGGATTGAACCCCCTGAGTGTCCTCCTTTCCTGGGAGTGAGTGGGAAAATTGTGTGGGATTTGGTGCACCCACTGCTGGATAAAGGTTATCACCTCTACACTGATAACTTTTATACCAGCATCCCACTCTACAAATCCCTCTCTGAGCGACGTACCGCAGCCTGCGGTACTGTCCGCAAAAATCAGATGCCTCCCGAAGACGCTACTTGGGCAGATGCTCCGAAAAGGTGAGAGCAGAGCCCAATGTAGCGACCACCTGCTGGTGGTCAAGTACAAGGACAAGAGAGATGTCCATCTCTTGACCACCATACACGGTGATGGCAGTACCCTCTGCACTGTACGGGGTACCTCTACACAGGTCCGCAAACCGACATGTGTAGTGGGGTACAACAAAAACATGGGGGGGGGGGGGGGGAGTTGATCTCTCCGATCAACTCCTCCAAACGTACAATGCATTGAGGAAGGCCAAGGTGTGGTACAAGAAGCTGGCCGTGCACATCGTCCAAATGGCAATGCTCAACGCATTCCTGCTGTCACAATGTGCATGCCCCAGCGATACGACGTACCTTCAGTTCCAGGAGGTAGTGGTTAAGGCCCTGATGTTTGGCGCTCAGGAAGGAGCGGGCCCCAGTACTTCAGGAACTGAAGGTGCTCGTATTGTCCCAGGTCAGCATTTTCCGGGGGTGGTCCCGCCAACCCCAAGAAAAGGTAAGCCGCAAAAAAGGTGTCGAGTGTGTTACAAAAAAGGAATACGCAGGGACACCACTTATCAATGCGACACCTGCCCCGAAAAACCTGGCTTGTGCATGAAGGATTGCTTCAAATTGTACCACACCTCCATGCACTACTAATTTACATTAGATTAGTTGGGGGGCACATCTAGATTTGTTCTTTGGGGGTCTAGTATCCAAAATGATGTCATGTGTTTTTTTTTCCTGTTTAGGCACATCAGGGACTCTGCAAATGGAACATGACGCCAGCAGACCATCAAAGTCTGCATTCCAAAACAACACTACTTCCCTTTCGAGCCCTGACGTGTGCCCAAACAGTAGTTTTCTACCACATGTGGGATATCAGGGTACTCAGGACAAATTGGACAACAACTTTTGGGGTCCAATTTCTCCTGTTACTCTTGGGAAAATTAAAAATTGGGGACTAAATGATCATTTATGTGGGAACAAAACAGGATTTTATATTTTCACGCCTGGGCATTATAATGTTTAGTGAAACACTTGGGGGGGTTCAAAGTGGTCACCACACATCTAGATAAGTTCCTTAGGGGGTCTAGTTTCCAAAATGGGGTCACTTGTGGGGGTTTCCACTGTTTAGGCACATCAGACGCTCGTCAAACGTGACATGGCGTCCGATCTCAATTCCAGCCAATTTTAGGTTGAAAAAGTCAAACGGGGCTCCTTCCCTTCTGAGCCCTGCCATGTGCCTAAACAGTGGTCCCCCCCCCACATATTGGGTATCAGCATACTCAGGACAAATTTGACAACAACCTTTGGAGTCCAATTTCTCCTGTTACCCTTGGGAAAACAAAATATTGGGGACTAAATTATCATGTTTGTTGAAAAAATATGATTTTTTATTTTCACGCCCGGGTGTTATAAACTTCTGAGAAGCCCTTGGGGGTTCAAAGTGGTCACCACACATCTAGATAAGTTCCTTAGGGGGTCTAGTTTCCAAAATGGGGTCACTTGTGGGGGGTTTCCACTGTTTAGGCCCATCAGACGCTCGTCAAACGCGACATGGCGTCCGATCTCAATTCCAGCCAATTTTAGGTTGAAAACGTCAAACGGGGCTCCTTCTCTTCTGAGCCCTGCCATGTGCCCAAACAGTGGTTCCCCCCCCATATATTGGGTATCAGCGTACTCAGGACAAATTTGACAACAACTTTAGGGTCCAATTTCTCCTGTTACCCTTGGGAAAATAAAAAAAAATTGTTGCTAAAATATTATTTTTGTGACTAAAAAGTTAAATGTTCATTTTTTCCTTCCACGTTGCTTCTGCTCCTGTGAAGCACCTGAAGGGTTAATAATCTTCTTGAATGTAGTTTTGAGTAGCTTCAGGGGTGCAGTTTTTAGAATAGTGTCACTTTTGGGTATTTTCTGCCATATAGACCCCTCAAAGTGACTTCAAATGTGAGGTGGTCCCTAAAAAAAAAAATGGTTTTGTAAGTTTTGTTGTAAAAATTAGAAATCGCTGGTCAAATTTTAATCCTTATAACTTCCTAACAAAAAAAAAATGTTGTTTCCCAAATTGTGCTGATGTAAAGTAGACATGTGGGAAATGTTATTTAGTAATTATTTTGTGTCACATATTTCTCTGTTTTAAGGGCATACAAATTCAAAGTTTGAAAATTGCAAAATTTTCAAAATTTGCCATATTTCTGTTTTTTTCATAAATAAACGCAAGTTATAGCGAAAATTTTTTACCACTAAAGTGAAGTACAATATGTCACGAGAAAACAGTCTCAGAATCGCCGGGATCCGTTGAAGCGTTCCAGAGTTATTACCTTATAAAGGGACAGTGGTCAGAATTGTAAAAATTGGCCCGGTCATGAACGTGCAAACCACCCTTGGGGGTGAAGGGGTTAAGAGACCGGCCCGGTACCAAGTAAGTGTGAAACCAACCCCTCCACTTGCCCTTGGGTTGCTCCAGTATGTTCCCACAGTCAGTAAACACAGCGAGTGTACAACTCCATCACCCACAGTATGAAGTGAGCTCTGCCTAGGAGCAGAGTAATGTCTTGTTGCAGCCCTGCCACCAAGTCCCAGTGCCCGAAGACAATGTTACCTTCCCTTAGTCAGGTCCCTGATTTTAGCCATGCTAACAGCTCATATTACAGTAAAGCAATGGATGCAAAATATTTTTTATTTGTTTTACCAATTGACAGTAATTGTGATTGAGGCAGAGCCTCTTACCAAGCAGATTCATATCCAACAATTTTATTGCTCTACAGAAGCTCAGGAAGCCATTGTCCATTTGATAACTAATGATTAGCAGGGGGTAATGGAACATCAGTTGGGGGGTCTGCTTTATATGATATTATCGTATCACGGCAGTGCAGCACAGGCTCTTCACCCAAGCCAAGCTGGTAGGACCAGATGTACATTTTCTTCTGAGGTTGCAGAGTGACAGCAATGGTCTCTTCAATTTCAGTGGCTTCCCTCCATGTTTCCTTCTCAGTGTTGACACTGGATCCACCATATTCAGCCGACAGGGAGAACTGACACTTGGTGATTAAAGATGACAGACCATCAGTTTCTGCTGAGCATGAAGGGTACACCTTCCAGTTATGCTCTATATTAGATATCTTCTCCTTTTCATACCCGATCTTCTTGGTGACGCTCTTCTTCATCTCAATAGGGGTCTGTGAATCATTGCTGATGGTCTGGATGCATGACCATGCACCGTAAGCCGACCCCTTGGAAACACCTAAACCTCCTGGAAGGAAGGGGATGACACTGGGATGGAAGGAGAAGGCCTCAGAGTCGTCATTTGTGTTGAAATTAGTGCTTCTTAAGTATTGGATCCCCCACTTGTCATGAGGCTTCACAAAGTAAAAAGAATCAGCAATGCCAAAATAGTAAAGTCCATTCCTACAGTTGGGGTGCAGAGGAAATTCTGTGCCGTCTAAATCCTCACACATGTTCCTGGTTTTACGGTAGACACCTCGGCCCTGAAAGATGATATAGAAGTCATCAAAAGATGACAGGTAGTGGTCTCCTCCTTGGCAGTTGGGGTGTAGGGGGAAGATGATAGCGTCTGCATCTGTGGTCAGGTTTGTCACACGACGATATTGATCTCCTTTGATTATGTAGAACAGGTCGTCTTCATAAGCCACGTAATGATCTCCCCCTCTACAAGAAGGATGCAAGCTGAAGACCTCAAGATCTTCTCCACGGTGGAAGTTGGTCGATCTCATGTAGCAACCAAGATCTGAACGGACAATGTAATAATATTTGTTCACACCACAGAAATCCACCCCCTTGGCCAAGTTCTTGGGGACAATTTTTCCACTCATGATTGTGATCCTGGAAAAAAAAAAAAAAAAAAAAAAAAAAAATAAATATAAGTTAGTCTTGTTTTCATGAAGAAAAAACCTAGCATTTGAACAAGCCATTACTACATCAATAGGAAAACACGCCTGTAGTGCACATGGTACTCTTTTCCCCTATGGAAAAGTGTTGACATCTCAGTTCTTGGAGTTTCTGCTTGGAAAAAAAAAAGTAGACTTCTTTTCAGCTTATGATTACATGGTGCTAGACCAAAAACAAAACAGTAATGTTTGGTGGGTTTGTGGAATAAGTGATAAAGTTTTGAATAGTTATTCACAGCTTCATAGATGAGCATTGCTAGACAGGCTTCTAAATAACGAGCGCTTAAGGGAATCTGTCACCTCATTTTTGGCCTATAAGATGTGCCCACCGCCATCAGGGGCTTAGCTACAACATTCTATAATGCTGTAGATAAGCCCCTGATGTAACCTGAAAGATAAGAAAAACAAGTTAGATTATACTCACCCGGGGGTCCGGTCCATTGGGTGTTGCAGTCCGGTCTGGCGCCTCCCATCTTCTAGCGATGACGTCCTCCTCCTTACTTCTGCCGCGGCTCCTGCGCAGGCGTACTTTATCTTCCCTGTTGAGGGCAGAGTACTGCAGTGCGCAGGTGCTGGACCTCTGATCTTGCCCGGCACACTGCAGTACTCTGCCCTCAACAGGGAAGATAAAGTACGCCTGCGCAGGAGCCGCGGCAGAAGTGCGGCGCCCCTGAGGGTTCAGTCGCCACAGAGGTACTGCACCTCCTCCTGAGGTGTGGTACCCCACTATCCAGGTAAGGTGGAGACACCTGACCACACTCCAACACTTACATCCCACACCAGTAGTGTAGCAGAGCAACCTTTGTGGCTCCCTGCTTGGAACATTAAGAGTGCTGGGAGGTGGGTGGAGCTTAGACTGCACAAGAGTGGGAGAATGTTAGGACTAGGTCAATGTGAGAGAAGATCCCCCAAGAGGGATGGAGTGAAGGAGGTGCTGCAGCAGACTCCTGTGACCTGGAGCTGCTGGCACAGGAAAGAGCCATAGAAAGCCTGATTCTTCAGAAGGAAGATAGTTCTCTTCTCCTTATGTTCCGAACTAAACTAAGGACTAGGGTCAGAGCAGAGCCCTTCCTCAAGTTTGAAGCGCATGGCCGGGGTCCGATTCCCGAGGTTGTATGGATACTAATGGTCCTGCAGCAGAAACCGGAGGAATAGAAGTCGTCACCACAGCAATGTGGGTAAGCCAGACATGGTAGCAAGGAGTCCCCGAAGCAGGCTACAGCTGTCTGCAGTACAAGGAGAGTTCTAAGTAACATCAAGAAGGAGGAACTTGAGTTTAATACGCAACTACAATTACTTCAGATTAGGTGCTAGTGTGGAGATGTTCAGAGAAAGCACATGTTGGAGGAGTGCTGGAAAGGTGTACTTTACCTTGCCTGGGAGGTGACTGAGCCCCTGACCTGGAGGACACGGCACTGAAGCGGGCATCTGTGTGTACCAGACTGAGTAAAGCCTTTGGAACTACATGCCCTTGTGTCCTCCACTTATTCTTGCACCTTACACCCGACTGCTACATCTACTTCTTTACACCATCTCCCCACTTACCAACCTCATCTACACTGCCCTGGGACTACAGCTCCACCTGTGGGGAGCTTCAACATCATTGCTGCACCACACCATCTGTCCCAGAGTAGCAACCTTGCAGCGCTGGTCAAACTGACCAGAAACCACAGGTGGCGTCACGAATCTCCTCAACAACTTTATCCCCATCACTCTACCCCTTTTACATTGACCGCCTGAGGCCACGGACCGGGTCACTGCCACATCTCCCATTGTAATCAACGGGCCCGGCACCGAGTACCCCACGGCCTCTGGGGGGCGAGTCAGAAGCAAGACAAGAGGACATAATCGCTAGAAGATGGGAGGAGTCAGACCGCGACACCCATCGACTGGACCCCTGGGCGAGCATAGTGAAAACTGAAAGACAAGCCCCTGATATAACTCATTTTTCTTATCTACAGCATTACAGAATGCTGTAGCCAAGCCCCTGATGTCAGTGGCCGCACCTCATAGGCCAAAAGTGAGGCGACAGAGTCCCTTTAAGCAACAAATTGTATCAGCTCTTGCGATATTAACACTTGTTCACTACCTCTACGAGACCGACCACTGCTGCTGTCTCACTTGTAAGCACTGCGCTGAAGCTGGCCAGGTTCAGGAGGCTACAGCTTCATAGCAGCGCTTACAAGCTCAGAGGAAGAAAGCTTGTCAGCACTGGGCTCTATGCAGCAGAGGTCGGTCTCCAGCTTTACAGCTGAGAATTTTAATAAGTAGGAGACTTAAATTTTGTAAAGTCAAACAATTTCAATCCAACAACTCTCATTAATAAAGGTTTATTGCTGGCTTTATAAAAGGTTTTGTCTGAGTGTTTACATGGCAATGCCACCACCACTACAGATCTCTTATTACACCACATGTTCTTCCCTTTTCTGCCGCTCACATCTGAATCTTGCGGATGCTTCTACTACAAAGCCAATTCATCAGGACTAGCGGTTATCAGTGATGAGGGAGCAATGGTGGAAGAGACCAGACTCATGATGCTGCATTGTACAGCCGCCATGTGCCACCCCCAGAAAGGTCTCCAGTCAGACTGGCGGCCACTTCTGTTGTAGTTTTTTACACTACCTGTGAAATACATTATCAGGCCGATCTCAGCCTCCTCCCGCCAAGCACCATGTTGTCAGAAAAGATACCGAAGCCATCAAAAGAATAAAGCTGCATCCACACTGCAATGTTTAATGACCGCTGTCGGGCAGCACGCTTGTTAGTCGCCAGGCTGCCATTGTTCTTCATGGCGCAGGTCCTGTTTATACAGGATGATGTGCTGCCGAGGACGGTGATTGTTTTCTGCTGCAGAGACTGTCACCTGACAAGTGGGATCCAAGGGGCAAAAGTTTCTCCTTGCGGAGAACATGTCAAGGTGAGGAGACTTAAACTGCAATGCTCCTCTGGGAAATTACAGAGTCTTTCTTCAGAGAGGAAGAGGACTAGAACTCTAGCGCCACCGATAGGAAATAGCAATCTTAAAAAAAAAAAAAAAGTCAGTATCAACTGAGCCTTGCCACATGATGTAGGATAAAAGCAAAAAAATCTCAGTTTGCAGGCACGTTTTTGAGGTACTGCCCCTTCCTATAGGTGGCGCTAGAGTTATAGTCCTCTCTGAAGGCATAATTTGCACCTGACAAGTGAGCATGTTGTATCTGCATGGTCAGAATTCCCAGGAACCCATGTTCCCCAAATTTGTGCAGAGCAAATCTCTACATAACTGAACTCTGCAGAAGCCTGTGCAACATGTCAGTTGTAAGATCATGTTCACATATTGCATTGTTTTCTGCAGATAAAACCTGCTCTTGGCAGTAAAGAAGCTGAATTGTCATTTGTGTTTATTTGCATTTTTTGCCCTCTTTGATTAAAAAAAAAAAAAAAAAAAAAAAAAAAAAAAAAAAAGTATGAGAATTCTGAAGTCTCAGCTTTTGCTGATACGGAGTTTTCCCATTTGCATTAAAAAACAAAAATGCAACATGTGAACATAGCCATAGGTTTTATTCTCCTGACAGATTTTAAATAAACTGCAGCATATTTATAGTGTTTTTTTCACCCATGGGAAACAATGGGTAAGTACAAAAACAGAGGCATCAGTTTTTGCTGCAAAATTCTGAAGGTAATTAAATCAGGCTTTCTTGGGGCCACTAAACATTATCAACATGCACGACAGACAAAAACCCACAGCTTCTTTAGAGCAGGTTTTGCCTGCACAAAAATAGTGTGTGTGAACATTGTCTGAATTCCATTGTAAGACTAACTGATGGATTCAGCCCCTTAGTCTTAGGTAGCTGAGCTCTGATAGCAGCAGTTAAGGGGTTAACAGCAGCAATCAATTTCTGACAATTGCAGCATTCAAACTGGTTGTCATGTTGGTATTTCTGTGAAGCTTACAGCCATTTACTGTAATTCAGATTATTGTTCTATGTAGATTGAGGAGCAATAACAAGCTCAAGTATGTAGGGGACAAAAAAAAAAAAAAAAAAAAAACCCACCAGAAAAAGTTTGGATTTTCACATCTCAAAGCAACATATCTATGTAAAAGCCGCTGTAATGGTCATTAAAGCTATTACTTAATGCAAAAACTCCACATGTACAGTGGGGTTGGCGCTGCATTCACAGCTCTCCAGCATCTCCCCCATTTCTTTGCCTGTGTGATGACCGGTCACTCGTCTCCTCCACCTGAGAGCTCACACATTCCCTGGGGCAGCAGAGATGTAGTAAAGCCTCAATGAAGCAGCAATAGCTGAATCATCAGATCTGTGCAAGGAATAACAGAGACAAGAGCAATGTGTGGTTTAAGGCTGCGTTCCCACAATCAGGAATAGCAGCAGTTTGGATGCAGCACATTTACACTGCATGCTGCATTACAAGCAGAGTGGATGGGATTTATAGGAATCTTCTGCCCACTGTGCTGCCATTTATTGCTGTGCAAATTCACCCATGGTGCAGGTTTATGAGCCGCAGCAGGTTCGTTTTTGTACCAGAGAAAGTCTCCACTGTGGATTTTAACCACTAAGTTATATGTGGTAAATCCACGTGTACTGACAAACAAGTGCAGTAATTCGAATAAAGCAAAAATACGACTATTCCTGATCGGATTGCCCTACAATCTGCAAAACATCACTCATCCTATACACCCCTAACAGGAGCCAATGCACAAGCAATGGTGTCATTTAGATGCTGCACTGATTGATGGCAGCAGCAGGTAAACAGTCAACAGCAGCAATCAGAGTTCACTCCGGCCACTGCAGTTACACAGATGCCACAACCTGTATCAAATATTACAGGCCATTTAGGGGGTTAATGATATGAAGACAAATTGCTAAAGATACAAATCTTGATTAAACAGCAGATCATTTTCTGATGACACCATAAGAAAAATGCTACAAGCAGCAAAAGTAAAGACTCAATGGGATCCACTCACTGGCCTTCAGCTCCAGCCACCACAATCCTTCCTCCTGCACTACAGGACACATCACCAACTCCACTGCTCCGCCCTTCTTATACCGCTGCACATCATTAGCTGACATCTGATTGGCTGAGCTAAAGCTCATCTCAGGTCACTGGTAAACTCTGCAGCTGATTGGTCTACTGGTGGGTGTGGTCTTGAAGCAGACATCTGTATGGGATGTGGAGGGAAATCAGGGGCGGAGCCTCGTGTGCATACATTTGTTATATGCAACCGGCGACATCTGCAGAAAGCGTTACCGTCTGCGAGGTGTCGACATTAACCGGGATATTTTCGTATTGCGCATTTCGTTATTTTTTTCCCCTCTTCTTCTTCTTCTTCCAAGAGCCATACCAGTTTTTTTTTAATTCTCTTTGTCCCCATAGCTGCAGGAGAACTTTGTTGTTTTGTGGGACGAGTTGTAGTTTTGAATGACACCTTTCATTTAACCAAGCCGCACATGCAGTGAAATTGTGAAAAAAGCCTACAATTGCCCAAGATTTTTGGGGTTTTGGTTTTACAGGGTTAATTGTAAAAATGTCCTGGTAGTATGATCGTTCAGCTCAGTGTGATTATGGCCGTACAAAAGTTGTAACTTTTTTCCCAGTTTAAGTAGTTAAAAAACTCATAGCATTTAAAAAAACAAAAACTGTCGGGGGCGCTGATGGGTTTCCCTGACGGCAAGGGGTCTGCTGAAGACTCTTGTGTGTGTGATGACTGTGCTGCTGTAAAACTTCTAGCTGACGTTCATAGGAGACCATGATTTCTATAATACTCATTGATACCGCGGCATTGCTGTACATGGCACAAGGGATCAGATGACCACAGGTTCAAGTCCCCTAAGAAAACCAACAAATACAATAAAAAAATTAAAAATTTCAATTTTTAAAGAGGTCAAATCACCCCCCCCCCCCCATTTACCGCTACAAAATTAAGTAATAAAAAAATAAACATACGGTATTTGGAATCACTGCATTTGCAAAGGTACAATCTATAAAAATATAAACTAAATCAATGTGAATGGTAAATGGTGTAATGAGGGGAAAAAAAAAAATCAAAATTCCAGGTTTTCCACTGCCCCCTACAACACAAAAAAAAATGAGGCAGCTCCATAGGACGACAATTAAAAACTTTACGGCTCTTGGAAAATGGAACCACAAGAGAAACTTATTTTTAAAATTTTACAAATTTTTTTTTTCACTACTTAAAGCAAAAAACCATGCATGTTGGGTGTCACCGTAAGGCTATGTTCCCACTATCTGTTTTTTTGCTGCAGCAAAAATATGCAAAATAAAAAACACAATAAAAGCTCATAGTGGGAATGTAGCCTAATTGTGCTGAACTGGAGAATCATATTGCAAGGTCATGTTCACTGCAAAATGAACGCTGAAAAAAAAAAAAGAATTGAGAAAATGCTCATTTTTGCTATTTTGCCACACCTGGAATTTTTTTTTTTTTCTTTAACTTTTTTCCGTTATATCATAAGATGAAAATGTAATTCAAAAGTATGACTCGTCCCACAATAAAAACAAAACACAAGCCCTGACACGGTTATTTCAGCGTTAAAATAAACCAATGTTATGGCTCTTGGAATATGGGGGGGGGGGGGGGGGATAGATTGAAAGCGCAAAACTGCCTGGTCAGGAAAGGGTTAATCACAAGATGGTCTTATTTTCATTCAAAAGGCATTGAAATAATGGAAATAAGTCAATGCGAAGGCGGATGTGTATAATTTATAACATTTCAACATTTTTGTATATATATGTATTGAGTAGATCGATGTTCTTCAACACTACAACTCTCAGCAGTTGTGGAGCAGCTGGATGGCAGTAGGACGCTAGCGGCGTGTGAGCTGGAGAGTTCTTCAGCCTCCCTGTTGGTCCTGGAGTTCGTCTTTTATGGTGTGACCACTTGGATGTCTCTTTGTTCATCCACATGTAGATGTTGTGTTCATCTGTGCATAGAGTATGGTCAAGTTATTATGGAGGACAGACTTCGGGCCATCACTTGTTTGGCGAGATGACAGACTAAAGGAATGGCTGTCAATCGGGTGATGGGGCAGGTGATGTTCAGGCCAAGGAAAAGTTGGGTGCTGATGGAAGTATTGCGCACCACCATCACGCTAATAAGAGGGAGTCCATAAAGGAGGATTGTGAGATGTGTAGGCCAGGACCTGCTTTCTAATACAAGCAGTTTTTGCCCCTCCAATGGTCGCCTGGAGACAGGCTGCTGTGAGGTAGAAGTCAGGAGACATGTTGTGTAGCTGTGAAGGAAGTCACCAGCAGAACGTGAATGATCCCTCACAGAAGAGCAATGCAGCTGCTTTGCCGAATGAGGGCGTCTGAGCTGGTAAGTTATCGCTATTGGCCCAATTGGATCATGTTGTGAACCAGGAAGCTTACTTGTGTCCCATGTGAGCCACCATAAGTGTACACTCAGCTCTGTGAGGCTGATCGTCAGCTTGGTATCAGACCAGAGTTGGTTTTGTGCTGAAGCCTTGGGAAAGTCTGTAGTTTGGGATATAGGAGGATTCCTGTCTTAGTGGGTCAGTGACTTGGCTACAGTGAGGTCTAGCTGCCCTGTAGGCCCGAGATGTTTGGTCTAGTTTGGGACAATATTTCCAAACAAGGTCAAGTAGCCTAGGAAGGGGGCTGGCGATGAAGAAAGTGGACACTCAAAAGTTGTGTCATAGAAGGTGCCTGAGTGATTACAAGATCTGAAGTGTGGTAGACCATTTATGGAAATCCTTGTAAATATACTTAAATATGTTGTATATAAGGAGGGGGGGGGGGGTTGTGGCCCTTAGAACACACAAAACTGCAAGGGAAGTGTATAGTAATTGAAGACTCCAGGTGGCGATCAAACTGACCCATTATTTCTTCTCAGCCATTGCTCCATCTAAGAATAATCAACTCCAATGTCATGTCCAGTGGCACCCCCGATATGGCACTAGACAGGGAGGGGACCAACTATATATGCATGGCTTTACCATAGAGTTGTACACTAGTGGACATCCCTTTTAAAAAGAACACATTTGATTTTTCTCGTGTTATTAGTGAGATACATGGTCATGTGCCGAGAGATTACACAGGTCCTGCCTAGCTACAGAGGCTGGCATCCAAGTTTTGACCATAAATGGTGGCTTCTCTTATTGAAGTCTGTCCCTATACAGCCACAGAAATATATAATTGGATATCACACCTCACATGTGTTGTGGCCTATCCAAGAGACAGCTGGTAGCTACCATTTTTAGCCTGTAGCTTATAATTAACTCCCCATCGTATACCGTTTTGTCCCCTATACATTTGACTTTGGATGGGGGGGGGGGGGGGGGCCCACCATTGAGCATTTTTAATTTGAATAAATTAGTCATTTTATAAGGGGGGGGGGGTTCCTTTAGCTTCACTAGGTTGCCCCTTCCCCTACCCCTTATTTTTGGGGATCCAGTTATTCAGGGTGTCTGTACTTATGCCCTGTCTAGGCTTTGTTACCTTAAAAGGGAAGATTTAGGGGTGCACACTGGGTTTATTTTTAAAACTTTAAATGGAAAGGGTGGACAGAACCATTGAGCCAACAAAGTCGAACCATTTAAAAGGAGATCTGAACTTACGATCACCTGGTCACAGGTTCTTCTGTATTTTATATTCAGCAGTCTATGAAGTTCTGGGCCCTCTGCTGACATGTGAACCCAGCGACACCCTGTGATTGTCATCCTAGTTCTCACACCAGAGAGGGGACCTTCTCTGATTAACCATTAGATGCTGCAGTTACCTATAGTATCCAAGGCCTGAAACTTAGAGCCGACTTCCACTGATGGTGACTGGGAAGCGGCTGGTGTACAATGCCTCACCACCCACAGTATGAAGTGAGCCCTGCCTAGGAAGAGGGCAACGTCTTGTCCCAGCCCTGCCACCAACTCCCGTAAGGGAGGGTGTTCTGACTGTACCCCCTGTAGTTATGCCCCTGGTTTTAGCCAAGTTGACCTCTTGTATTACAGTAAAGCAACAGTGGATCAAAGCTTTTATTTATTGATTTTTCCAATTCACAGAAGTTGTGACCAAAACAAAGCCTCTAGCAGGCTCATACCCAACAATGGCTGACAATTCTTGCTCTACAGAAACCATTGTCCATTTGATAACTAATGCTTAGCAGGGGGGTAATGGAACATCAGTTGGGGGGTCTGCGTTATATGATATTTTCATATCACGGCAGTGCAGCACAGGCTCTTCACCCAAGCCAAGCTGGTAGGACCAGACGTACATTTTCTTCTGAGGTTGCAGAGACACAGCAATGGTCTCCTCAATTTCACTGGCTTCACTCCATGTTTCCTTCTCAGTGTTGACACTGGATCCACCATATTCAGCCGACAGGGAGAACTGACACTTGGCGATTAAAGATGCCAGACCAGTTTCTGCCGAGCACACCTTCCAGTTTTGCTCTATACTACATATCTTCTCCTTTTCATACCCAATTTTCTTGGTGATGTTTTTCTTCATCTCAATAGGGGTCTGTGAATCATTGCTGATGGTCTGGATGCATGACCATTCACCGTAAGCCGACCCCTTGGAAACCCCTAAACCCCCTGGAAGGAAGGGGATGACGCTGGGATGGAAGGAGAAGGCCTCAGAGTTGTCATTTGTGTTGAAGTTAGTGCTTCTCAAGTATTGGATCCCCTTGTCATGAGGCTTCACAAAGTAATAAGAATCAGCAATACCAAAGTAGTAAAGTCCGTTCCTACAGTTGGGGTGCAGAGGAAATTCTGTGCCATCTGTATCCTCACACATGTTCCTGGTTTTACGGTAGACACCTCGGCTCTGAAAGATGATATAGAAGTCCTCAAAAGACGACAGGTAGTGGTCTCCTCCTTGGCAGTTGGGGTGTAGGGGGTAGATGACGGCGTCTGCATCTGTGGTCAGGTTTGTCACACGACGATATTGATCTCCCTTTATTATGTAGAACAGGTCGTTTTTATAAGCCACGTAATGATCTCCCCCTCTACAAGAAGGATGCAAGCTGAAGACCTCAAGATCTTCTCCACGGTGGAAGTCGGTCGATCTCATGTAGCAACCAAGATCTGAACGGACAATGTAATAATATTTGTTCACACCACAGAAATCCACCCCCTTGGCCAAGTTCTTGGGGACAATTTTTCCACTCATGATTGTGATCCTGGAAAAAAAAAAAAAAAAAAAAAAAAAAAAAAAAAGTGTATGTTAGTGTTGACATGCAGGAAAACTAGCATTTGAACAAGCCATTACTACATCAATAGGAATATACGCCTATCGTGCACATGGTACTTTTCCCCCCCCCCTATGGAAAAGTGTTGACATCTCAGGTCTTAGAGTTTCTGCTTGAAAAGAGTAAAGTAAGGGTTTGTGGATTAAGTGATAAAGTTCTGGAGTGTTATTCACAGCTTCATAGATGGGCATTGTTAGACAGGCTTCTAAATAACGAGCACTTAAGCAACAAATTGTATCAGCTCTTGCGATATTAACACTTGTTCACATGTCTAGGAGACAGACCACTGCTGCTGTCTCACTTGTAAGCACTGCGCTGAAGCTGGCCAGGTTCAGGATACAGCTTCATAGCAGCACTTACAAGATCAGTAGAACAAAGCTTTCCAGCACTGCGCTCTATGCAGCAGAGGTCGGTCTCCATTTAAACAAACGAGTTATGACTTTTACAGCTGAGAATTTTAACAAGTAGAAGACTGAAGTTGCTCGAGTTTACAAAATCTATCCAACAATTCTCATTAAGGGTTATTGCTGTCTTTAAAAGAGGTTGTGTCTCTGGTAAAGACCCAAGGTTGTTGCAAGTGCCACTATGGCCAGAACTACAGGTCACTTACTACACCACATGTTCTTCCCTTTTCTGCCACTCACATCTGGATCTTGCAGCTGCTTCTACTGCAATGTTTAATGACTGTTGTCTGGCAGCACGCTTGTTAGTTGCCAGGCTGCCATTGTTCTTTGGCACAGGTCCTGTGCAGCAGAAAAGATAGTTTCCCCTGACAAGTGGGATGTGTGATATGCTATATGGATATCATTTTGTGTATATTGCTATTTCACTGATTTGCATAGTGTTAATCTTGATGCCTTGTATGTCTGCAGCCTGACTTTTATCTATGACTCTTGATGACCCCCTGTAGTGTCATAATCCCCCAGGCACCTTTTGTCAAGTCTGGGAGGCCTGAAAACCACCCCCAACCTGTTTGACTCTCCCTGGACATAGTGAGGGGGCTGGGGAGGATAGGGGCTGGGCAAGTCAGTTGCTGTGTGCAGAGCATGGTCTGAAGACAGGACTTCGGAGAGAAAGAAGAATATATGGAACATGTTTTCACTGTCAGCTGGATTTTGGACTCTCATCTCCCTGGACGTGTTATACTGTTACTGAACTGCATTCAGATTCTGGACTATATCCTTTGTGGGGTGGACTGAATATGGACCTTTCATATTTTTGCTTAAATAAATGTCTTGGAATTGTTCACTCTCCTCTTACTCTGTTGATTGTGTGATACCAGAGAAGGACCCCGTGACAGGATGTAAGGGGTTTCTCCTTGCAGAGAGCAACATGTCAAGCCTTACATGCCAGAGTGAGGAGACTTAAGCTGCAATGCTACTCTGGGAAATAACAAATAGTCTCTTCAGAGGGGAAGACTACTAGAAAACTAGCACCACCTATAGGAAGTAGCAGTCTTAAAAAGTCAATATTGACCATTTAATGAGCCTTGTCATATAACTTGGCTAAAAGCCAAAAATCACAATTTGCAGACTGTTTCAGGGTACTGCTCCTTGTCAATGGAAAGTGAGAGGTGTGAAGAGACATTTTACATATTTCCTCCCCAAAAAAAAAAAAAAAAAAAAAAAAAAAAAAAAACACACCTCAGCATGTCAGGCTTGACATGCTAACCTCACAAGGAGAAAATGTTACCCATTGGATCCTAGTCAGATGCCTCTCACCTGGCCAAACCAGATCTCATGCTTTTCACTGATGGGGAGCAGTACCCTGAAACAGTCTGCAAATTGAGATTTTGGCTTTAATCCGAAGTCACCTGACAAGACTTGTTAAAGGAGTAGATATTGATTGGTGGTACTAGAGCTGTAGTCCTCTCCCTCTCTGAAGACTTCACCTGACAATGAGCATTTTGTTTGTCAGCAGTCTGTTTAAGCTGCATGATCATCATGACAAGATAATTCCTTCCTAGGAACACTTATTCCCCAAAGTTGTGCAGAGCAAGTTTCTTCATAACTGAACTCTGCAGAAGCCTGTCAATTGATTGTAGGTCATGTTCACATATTACCTTCTTTTCTGCAGATAGAACCTGCTTTTGCCAGTAAAGAAGCTGATGTGTCATTTGTTTGCACACATTGGTCTAAGGAAAAAAAAAAAAAAAAAAAAAAATGCAGCAGAGTCTCTGAAAGTGATGACAAGCTGCAGAATAATAAAGATGCATTTTAACAATTCGGGGGGGGGGGGGGGGGGGAACTGAAATCTCAGCTATTGCTGATACTGAGGGTTGTATTAAAAAAAAAAAACAAATGCAACATGTGAACAAAGCTGTAGGTTTTAATTTTCCTCCACTGATTTTAAAGAACTGCAGGATGTGACTTTTAAACATATTTCCAGTGTTTTTTCATCCATAGGAAACAATGGGCAAGTGCAAAAATAGAGGCATCTGTTTTTGCTGCAAAATTTCTTAAGTTAAATCCGGCTCTCTTGGGGGGGGGGGGGTGTCACTAAACATTATCAACATGCACAAGAGACAAAGACAAAACCAAAAACAGCTTCTTTAGAGCAGGTATTGCCTGCTGAAAGATTCAATGTGTGAACATCATCTGAACTCCAGTGTAAGACTAAATTATGATTCAGGCCTTTAGTTGCAGCTGAGCTCTGATAGCAGCAGTTAAAGGGTTAACAGCAGCAATCAATTTCTGCTTAGGGCAAATGCAGCATTCAAGCTGGCTGTCAGGTTGGCATTTATGTGACACTTATTAATTAAGTATGCAAGGGACAAAACAAATTTCTCCAGTTTTTTTATTTTCACACTCCAAAGCAACATATGTATGTAAAGCTGCTGTCATTACATCTATTCTTTTATGCAAAAAGCCACAAGTGCAGTGGAGTTGGCACTGCAGTTACAGCCCATTTCTCCACCTGTGTGATGACCAGTCACTCCTCTCCCCCAGCTGAGATCTCACACATTCCCTGGGGCAGCGGAGGTGTAGTAACACCTCACTGAAGTAACAGCTGAATTGTCAGCTGCCCCAAGAGTAATGTGTGGTTTAAGGCTGCATTCCCACAATCAGGAGTAGCTGCAGTTTGGACGCAGCAAATTTACAATGTGAGCTACATTACAAGCAGAGTGGATGGGATTCATAGGAAGCTCCTGCCCACTGTGCTGCCATTTATTGCTGTGTACATTCACCCATGGTGCAGGTTTATGAGCCACAGCATGTTCATTTCTGTACTGATGAAACTACAGTAGTTTCCACTGCAGATATTAACAAATAAATTACACATAGTAAGTCCACATGTACTGAAAAGTGCAGCAATTAAAACAAAGCAAAAACCACTACTATTCCTGATCAGTGCACACTACAACCTGCAAATCATAACATATACACCACAGCCAGTTGCTGGGAGCCAGTGCACAAGCAATGGTGTCATTTAGATGCTGCACTGATTGATGGCAGCAGCAGGTAAACAGTCAACAGCAGCAATCAGAGCTCACTCCAGCCACTGCAGTTACACAGATACCACAACCTGTAACAAACACATCAGAGGCCATTTAGGGGTTAATGATATGAAGACAAACTGCTAAAGATACAAATCCTGATTAAACAGATCATTTTCTGATGACATTTTCCCACCATAAGAAAAATACTACAAGCAGCAAAAGTAAAAACTCAACAGAATCCACTCACTGACCTTTCCTGCCACACAATGCAGAGCCCACTCCTTCCTCCTACACCACAGACTGCAGGTCCCATCACCTCCTGCACCGCTCCGCCCTTCTTATACTGCTCCTTATTGGCTGACATCTGATTGGCTGAGCTAAAGGTCATCTCAGGTCAGTACTAAACTCTGCGGCTGATTGGACGATCGGTGGGTGTGGTCTCGGTGGGTGTGGTCTCGGTGCAGATGTCTGTGTGAGATGTGGAGGGAAATCAGGGGCGGAGCCTCGTGTGCAGACATCTGTTATATGCAAACAGCTACATCTGCAGAAAATGATAAGACCATGTGCACACGATCAGTATTTGGAGCCCAAAATCAGGAGAGGAATAATCAGTGGAAAAGTATAATAGAAACACGTCACAACTTCTGGATTTATCCCCACTCTTGGCTTTGGCTTACAAATACTGATGTAAAAAAACTGACCAAATAATGAATGTGTGAACTGTGCCTTATTCTTGGTTTTTATTTTTACAATAAATACACTGAAAAAAACGATTGACTTTGCGTCACCATATTCTGAGAGTCAGACTTTTTTTTTTTTTTTAGTTTTTGAGTGACAAGATGTAACGTTCACTGTTCTCATTTTCGGATATCTACTAGGCTACGTTCCCACAATGAGGTTTTTTTTTTTTTAGTTTTTGATGTTGCAGAATTTCTCCACTTATTATTTAAATTAGGTTGCTTGCATTTTTCATTGAGTTTTATAACATGCGTTTTTATTATTTTTGTCTGTTGTGTCATTCTTTAAAGATAGCTGCTTTGTTTCTGAAACTTTCTTGTATTTTGATTTCACTGAACTTTTTTGCTATACTTAGATGCGGATTAGATGCGTTTTTTAATCTGTTTCTGCTGTGGAAATGCACTAAAAACACATGTGAGTTTTTTACCTATGGATTTTCCGTATCTAATGTGAGTCTGTGGGGAAAATCTGCGCAGAAAACTCAGCGAATCGCAAGAGAAATTGATGTGTTGCAGATTGGAAAAACGCAGAGCGGCAGGAGATTTCTAGAAGTAACATTCACTTTGCTCTCAGTGAGAGAAACAAAATAGGAATCTTGTGGGTATGATACCTTTTAATGGCTAACAAATAATAGTGATGTTGTTACAAAGCAAGATTCACTTTGCTGGAACTGTAAGACATGATTAAAGCTCATCGTGGGAGCTCCACTGAGCTTTAATCATGTCCCACTGAGTTCTTTTTTTGTAATCGAAAATGCTATAAAAATCCTCCAGAAAAATTGCTAAGAAAACAAATACAACATCGCTTCAATTTATTTTTATGGCAAATTCTCTTTGCTGTTTATATGATGAGTTTAGTTTATTTTCCTAAAGTGGTTTTAAAAACTCCTGCAGCTAAAGAAAAAAATAAATAAAAGGAAGTGCATGTCTCTTCTTTGAAACGGATCCTGAAGGGAAACCTCTCCAAACTATGCAATGTCAAATCGAGAAGCTGCAAAAAAAAAAAAAAAAAAAAACTTTTCAGAAAACAAATTCTTCCAAACTTTCTTCAGGAAAAGCAAAAAAAAAAAAAAAAAACTCCTCCAAAAACCTCTTCAAAAAAGTAGAATTTCCTGAAGTGATTTTGACTTCAAAACTCATGATTTTTTAATTACTGAAAAAAAACTCATTGTGAACAGGGTCTTGCTTTTTTGATCACTCTTTATTGTCATTTTTTGGAGGTGGAAGGTTCAGATGAACAAAAAAAAAATCAGTAATTCTCATTATTTATTTACATTTTTTTTTCCATCCTCCATTGAGGGAGAAATACAGATACAGTTTTATGGAGCGACCACCTTAAGCCATTAGGGACCAGGTCTAACTTGGTCTTATTCTCCACAAAATGGTATTCATAAAAATGTTCGCTCACCACAGAAAAAAAACCAAAAAACAAGCTCCAGCAATTTAAAAAATGTGAAAAGGGGCCCAGAAAATGTAAAAAAAAAATAAAAAAATTATATATATATATATATATATATATATATGTGTGTGTAAATAATGTATATATAAAAATAATTTAAAAAAAATGAACTAAAATATATATAGAGTCTTGTTTTCAAACTTTTTTTTACGCTTAAATAAAAAAAAAAAAAACACAAATATACTTTCGGTATTGTCGTAATCATACGGATTTGAAGAGTCCTATTGCCAGGACATTTTTACAACATAATGCACCCTATAAAAACAAAATCCTGAAAACAATGGGGAAATTGTGTTTTTTTGTATCTGCAATTTTACCAGAATTGAAATTGTTTCCTCGTTTTTCAGTACATAGTTCGGTAAAATGAACTCTAAAGTACAGCTCGTCCCACAGAAAATTAAGTCATCATACGGCTGTGTAAGGAGAAAAAGAAAAAAAAAAAGTTATTGTTCAAGGTCAAAGGAGAGGAGGAACCGAAGCCGCGCTCACATGTTCAGTTTTTGACATCAGTATTTATAAGCCAAAACCAGGAGAGGAACAATCAGAGGAAAAGTAGAATAAAACCACGTCACCACTTCTGGATTTATCACCCACTCCTGGTTTTGGCTTACAAATATTGATGTAAAATACTGACCAAATACTGATCGTGTGCACATGGGCTTATCGCTTTCTGCAGATGTTTGCATTTGCATATAACAAATGTCTTCACACTAGGCTCCTCCCTCATTTCTCTCCACATCTCATTAGAATAGACTTCTGCACCGAGACCACACCCACCGATCGTCCAATCAGCCGCAGAGTTTAGGAATGACCTGAAATGAGCTTTACAGCGAATCAGAGGTCAGCCAATGAGGAGCAGCGGAACGCCAACACAATATCTTAGATGACGGAGACGAGACTGACGTGTGGTCTAAGGGTGTGTGCACACGTTGCGGATTCTGCTGCGGAATTGGCCCTGCGGATCCGCAGCAGTTTCTGCTGCGTTGTACAGTAACCTTTTACTCTATGTAAAATAAAAACCGCAGTGCCCACGGTGCGGAATTTTCCGCTCGGATTTTCTGCGGTTTTAAATCCGCAGCATGTCACTTCTTTGTGTGGATTCCGCAGCGGTTTGGTACCTACTCCATGACAGGTGTCAAACCGCAGGGGAAAACCGCAGGCTAATCCGCAGGAAATCCGCAGATAAATGGCAGGTCTTTTGACCTGCGGATTTAGACAAATCGGTGCGGAAAATTCTGCATCAGATTCCGCAACGTGTGCACACACCCTAAGGCTTGTCTATAACCATGCTGAGTAGTTTAAGCATTTCATTGAGTGTTTTTTTTTTGTCCCCTTTACATACTTGAGCTTGTTCGGTTCTATATAGTGCAATATATCAGTACTACGGTATACAGCTGTAAGCTTCACAGAAAGGGCAACCAATTTGAATGCTGCAATTGTCCAAAGTAGAAATTGAAAGCAGCAGTTAAAGAGTTAACAGCAGCAATCAAAGCTCAGCTACCGAAGACTAAGGGGCTGAATTATCAGTTTGTGTCTGAATTCAAGACAATGTTCACGTTTTTTTTATTTAAAAAAAATACCACCACAAATGACACATCAGCAGTTTCTTTAGGCTAGGTTCACATCGCGTTAGTGCCATCTGTTTAACGTATGCGCTAACGCTGATGTCCTTTTTGTCTTTTTTTGACAGATTGTGTGGCAGTCCAGGAGTCCGGTTGCCACAGTAGCATTGCCTCCCTCCTGGAGGGGGTGATGATATGCCTGGAAGCAGAGAGGAGTTCCTGATCAGGTAACCACTACACACAACACTTCCCCTACTCCAGACCAGAAGGGGGAGCTCTGAACCCTGTTTTAGGGGAGCTTCCAGCAAGTTCTGGGCTGGGGGAGGAGTTAGTTAGTTGAGTCTGGGAGTGAGAAGGAGCAGGAAGCATGAAGGAGCTGCTCCCCAGACTAAAGTAGAGAGAGGAAAGGAGAAAGAGTTAAGGAAAGCCTGGGGAAGTGGAGCTGTGAGGAAGCTCACCCCAGGTCTGTGCGCTGGATACTGGACACTGGAGTCCGTGGCTGCCTGGGAACGACAGTCTCAGTAGCCAAATCCAGAGAGCAGGAGATTGGCAGGCCTCCTCGCCTCACAAAACCCCAGAGGCACAGCAGCATACGAGAGCCTGGAGCTGCCACAGAGGAAGAGGCTCGATCTGCCTGCCATAAGGGCAAGTACTAAGGACTGTAGAGAACAGAGGACCGAGTATAGCTTCAAGCTGCAGGGACCTCAGACACTAGCGCAGAAAGGAGGCCTCCAACAACACTTGGTCCAGGGGACCCTGATCTGCTTTCAGGCTGCTGGATCTCCATTTCCATCTGTACCAGTGCTTCGCTCTGCATCTCAAGCCTTCAGTAAAAGGTAAAAGGAACAGAAACTCTTGTGTCTGCAGTTATTGATCACACCCGCAGCCCTGCACTACAGTTATCCACTATCCTGCACTTACACTGCCCTGGGGTTAAGCTCTGACTGTGGAGAGCTGAACCAACTCTGCTGCATCACCACCAGCCCCAGCGGTCTGTACAAGCAGCGTCAGCTAACACCTTTATTTCCGAGTACCACAGGTGGCGTCACGAACTTATCTACACATAGACTTTATTACCCATCAGCTCTTATTTTACATGGACACTCAGGGCCATGGACCGGGTCCCTGCTGCCGGGACACATCCCTTCAAGACACTGGCCCGGTTCCGAGTAACCCACGGCCCTAGGGGCGCTCCAATTGAATTAACACATGCGTTAGCAGTAGAGGTCTTTGCCCAGCAAACGCGTCCGTTCACTGTGCGTTAGACCTAACGCACCCAAAAACGCGGTAGACCGTGTTTGAAGGTGCATCACAAAGTAACGCATCATCGGTAAGGCCGGTTTCACATTAGCGCTTTTTAAGCGCACGCATGGCCGGGGGTAGCTCCGCCCCCGAGCCGGCTCTCTGCCCGGCGTGCCCGCCCCTTGCTTGTAGCGCCGCCTACTAGCGGACAGCGGCGCCTGCGATCGGCGCACCCTATCTTTAGCATAGGGTGCGCAGATCGTGCGCAGGCCGTGCGCT
The DNA here is from genome assembly GCF_039654945.1 of Dendrobates tinctorius. Lineage (NCBI taxonomy): Eukaryota > Metazoa > Chordata > Amphibia > Anura > Dendrobatidae > Dendrobates > Dendrobates tinctorius. The sequence continues at coordinate 13,516,916 of NW_027361810.1, read as the reverse complement.
AGTTGCGCTTTGACCTGCGCTGCGCACTTTTGACGGTGCGCCGTGCGCACCAAAATCCGAAAAGTTTGATTTTGGCGCGCACGGCGCACTGTCAAAAGTGCGCAGCGCAGGTCAAAGCGCAACTAGCGCACGGCCTGCGCACGATCTGCGCACCCTATGCTAAAGATAGGGTGCGCCGATCGCAGGCGCCGCTGTCCGCTAGTAGGCGGCGCTACAAGCAAGGGGCGGGCACGCCGGGCAGAGAGCCGGCTCGGGGGCGGAGCTACCCCCGGCCGTGCGTGCGCTTAAAAAGCGCTAATGTGAAACCGGCCTAACGCATGCCAATTTGGACATATGTTAGGATTTGTTACCATAATAGATGCCAATAGGTGCGTTAACAGATCCGTTACATTGGGTTAGTGTCACATAGTAATGGATCCGTTAAACGGATGGCACCTAATGCAATGTGAACCCAGCCTTACTGCCAAGAGCGGGTTTTACATACTGAAAAAATACAACATGTGAACATGGCCTACAAGTGAAATGTTGCAGAAACTTCCTCTACAGTTTTAGGGGACGAGTGTTCCTAGGAATGACTGTGTCATGATGATCATCCTGCTGATGAAGAGGCAAAATGGTCGCTCGTCAGGTGAAATGATATATTGTGCTGCAGATCATCGTCCTCGGCAGCACATAATCATGTATAAACAGGACCTGCGCCATGGAGAATAATGGCAGCCTGGCAACTAACAAGTGTGCTGTCGGACAGCGGCCACTAAACATTGCAGTGTGGACGCAGCTTTATTCTCTTGATGGCTTCAGTCTTTTTTCTGATGAGGTGGTGCTTGGCAGGAGGTTGAGATCGCTCTGATAAATTAGTCCTAATACACAAGTGGTGTAAGCTACAACAGAAATGACCGCCGATCTGACTGGAGACCTTTCTGGTGGTGGCACATGGCGGCTGTACGATGCAGCGTCATGGATTTGGTACATCTTACATCATTGCTCCCTCATCAAACTGATTACCGCTAGTCCTGATGACTTGGCTCCTACAAACACTTACATACAAGGCAAAGGCACCATGATGGATTAGATACAATGGCTCAGTGTGCGGTACTGCAAGATCAGAACCTTAGGTACTGTCAGCATCACTCATGGTTGACTTCTGGGCACATTGGCCTAGGTGGCATCAGATACAGATTTGTGATATTGTTCTGCTACACCCAGGTATCTGACGCTGCCTGGCTAGTGTGCCCAAAAGCCAACCAGGAGTGATGCTGAACCGGTGTATCTGAGATGGCCGTGTCCAAAGATGGCTGTTACTGCTACATCACAATAATATTAAATGTAGGTATTGGGACAATGGTAAAGTTGCAAAGCTGCACATTTGATCTATGACTACACCCAGATCCTTCTCTACAAGTGACTCTCCTATTTTCTATGCTATTACATTTGATGCCAGCAGGTTATTACATAGTAACACAGTTATTAAGGTTGAAGGGAGACTTTAAGTCCATCTACTTCAACCCATATCCTATCCTAACCTGCCCTAACATGTTGATCCAGAGGAAGGCAAAAAAAACCCAGTAAGCTTCACATTGGGGAAAAATTTCCTTCCCGACTCCACATACGGCAATCAGACTAGCTCCCTGGATCAACGCAATTGATGCAAGACTTTATATTTGGTCTACAAAAGCCCCAGTGGTCGGTGTGAAAATCCCAATCTTTCGAGGGGTCTGAACCTGGTCACATCTGATAACATCTGGATGATATCAAAGATGGAGTTTTGTATGTAACCGCAGATCCGACAGAAGTGACATTGTATTGGGAGCAGAGATCCGAGGAGGAAGCTTTGTAGTAGAAGCAAGATGCAGAAAAGGGAAGAATATGGTGCACGGTAGTAAGTGATCTATAGTTCTGGCATTGACACCAGACCGGAGGTTGTTCGACCTGAGACAAAGCCTTCATTTAAAGGGTTATTGTCAGAGCTTGTAAACTCGAGCAGTTTTGAAGTTTTCTACTAAAATTATTGATATATTGAAGGTTTATTCGATTTGTTTTTTTTTCCATGCAGACTAACAACTCCTACATTATTTTTTTTCCTTTTATCTTTCAGGATCAGTCATGAGTGGGAAAATTGTCCCCAAGAAACTGGCAAAGGGGGTGGATTTCTGTGGTGTGGACAAATATTATTATCCGCTCAGATCTTGGTTGCTACATGATTGACCAACTTCCACTGTGGAGAAGATCTTGAGGTCTTCAGCTTGCATCCTTCTTGTAGAGGGGAGATCATTACTTGGTTTATAAAAACGACCTGTTCTACATAATAAAGGGAGATCAATATCGTCGTGTGACAAACCTGACCACAGATGCAGACGCCGTCATCTACCCCCTACACCCCAACTGCCAAGGAGGAGACTACTACCTGTTGGCTTTTGATTACTTCTATATCGTCTATCTGGGCTGAGACGTCTACTGTAAAACCAGGAACATGTGTGAGGATACAGACAGCACAGAATTTCCTCTGCACCCCAACTGTAGGAACGGACTTTACTACTTCGGTATTGCTGATTTCTATTACTTTGTGAAGCCTCATGACAAGTCGGGGATCCAATACTTACGAAGCACTAACTTCAACACAAATGACAACTCTGAGGCCTTCTCCATCCCAGCGTCGTCCCCTTCCTTCCAGGGGGTTTAGGGGTTTCCAAGGGGTCGGCTTATGGTGAATGGTCATGCATCAAGACCATCAACAATGATTCACAGACCCCTATTGAGTGAAAAAGGGCATCATCAAGAAGATTGGGTATGAAAAGAAGAGGTGTAGTATAGAGCACAACTGGAAGGTGTGCCCTACATGCTCAGCAGAAACCGGTGATCTGACAAGTTAAATCGCCAAGTGTCAGTTCTCCCTGATGGCTGAATATGGTGGATCCTGTGTCAACACTGAGAAGGAAACATGGAGTGAAGCCAGTGAAATTGAGGAGACCATTGCTGTCACTCTGCAACCTCAGAAGAAAATATATGTCTGGTCCTACCAGCTTGGTCTGGGTAAAGAACCAGTTCTTTACTGCTGTGATATGAAAATATCAGATAACTCAGACCCCCCCCCCCCAACTAATGTTCCATAACCCCCTGCTAAGCCGTTCCCCATTTGATAACTGTTTGTGTACAGCAAGAAAATTGTCAGCCATTGTTGGGTATGAACCTGCTCAGTAAGACTATGCCACGGTCACAATTTCTGTCAATTAGTTAATCAATAAAAAATGCTTTGATCCACTGTTTCTATACTGTAAAAGATGTCAACTTAGCTAAAACCAGGGGCATACAAACAGGGGGTACAGAGGTAACATTGTCCCTGGCACTTGGTGGCAGGGATGCGACAAGGCATTACTCGGCTCCTACGCAGAGCTTGTTTCATACTATGGGTGATGGGGAGTTATACACCAGCTGCTTCCCAGTCATTACCAGTGGCAGTCAGCTATGAGTTTCAAGTCTTAGATATGCAAGATGCCAGGAGACGTAGTCGTGGGTGAGCTTCTGTTCCCACTCGCTTTGACATCCTAAAGACAACTCGTGACCCAGTCCCGGTGTACTGCCCTGTGTGAGGGGCGTCTAACCTCAGGGCTGCAGGCCTCTTCTGACTCCAGGAATCCCTCTTCTGGATCCAGGACAGCAATTGATCCAGAAGACACAAGGTTCATAAAAACAACCAAACTTTTACTTGGTGAATGGCAGCTTTTACAGGCAGGTATTGAGGATAAAGCCCAACAGGTTATTGTATTTCCCACAGGAAATGAACACAACTTCAACCCTGGTTCTCGATATAGGTAGACCATCCCTTTTTATTATTTTTTCTAGTTCTAGGGGGATTTTTTTTTCCTAGCAGTATATCTGGATTCTCTCTCACTCCACCTCTCAAGGTTTGAGCCCAGTTTCTCCTGCAAATTTGCAGAAGGAGTATGGTCCCAAGCCCTGACATCTATTTCAAGGTTCCCAGGCTGGGAAAGGGTACATGTGCGGCTGGATTCTCTGGCAATCCACTGCCCTGATGTTCTGGGCTTGAGCTGTCCCTAGCAGCCCCTGTCCTGTCACTGCTCAGCGCTGACTGTCCTTGACACGAACTCTCAGTTCCCCCTCCCAAACTAGGCCAGACATAATAGTTTGCTTAAATACTTTGAACCGAGTGTCAAGGAACTAACCTCCTACAGGTACCTGCAGCTTCTAATGGTTAATAAGAGAAGGCCCCCTCTGTGATGTGAGCATTAGGATGACAATCACAGGGTGTCACTGGGTTCACATGTCAGCTGAGGGTGCAGGGCTTCATAGGAGACTGCTGAATATACAATATAGAAGAACCTGTGATCACAAGTTCAGGTCCCGTAAAAATGGTTCAGCCTTGTTGGCACATTTGCTCTCCCATGCATCTGGTGGTTTCCTGTCTGACGGGTGAACCTCTTTCAGCCATACCAGTTGAAGAAAGAAGTCATTCCCAGGCCCGGTCGGTCCAGGGAAGGAAGATGCTAGTATTTCTTAGCGCCGGCATGTCTCTGTAGATGTGGCCGGGATGTGCTCTGGCTTGTATGAGAGAGCGGGTCCTGGCCTACACCGCCTCTCCCATTGCTCCTTTATGGACTCTTCCTCATATCAGCATGGTGGTACAGAATATACCGTGGGGAAAAAAAAAGTATTTAGTCAGCCACCAATTGTGCAGTCCTTCCACTTAAAAAAGATGAGAGAGGCCAGTATTTGACATAATAGGTAGACCACAACTATGAGAGCCAAAATGAGAAAACAAATCCAGAAAGTCACCTTGTCTGATTTAGCAAGATTTATTTTTCAAATTATGGTGGAAAATAAGTATTTGCTCTAACAAAAGTTCATCTGAATATTTTGATATATATCCTTTGTTGGCAATGACAGAGGTTGGCAATGACAGAGGAAGAGGCCAGGAGCCATTTGGTGAGCTGCATTTCTTGCTACATGTTCACAGATTTACCAGTGGAAAAGCCAAACTTCACATGCCACAAATGCAAGCTTGTGTCCCTGTTGGAGGAAAAGTTGCAAAATCTCGAAGAGAGGTTAGCTACGTTGAAGATCATTAAGGATGGTGAAGAGTTCTTGGACAGAGCAGAATTATCTCTTCATGTTACAGAAAGAGAAGAAATTCGAAGTGCACCTGAAGAAACAGAGGAATGGAGACATGTGACCCAGAGAAGCAGGAGGATCAGGAGGCAGTCAGCACCCATACTGCTCAGAAACCAGTACCAGGCTCTCACGCAGGAAAACGATGAAGAAATACATCAGGATAAGACTTTGCCAACAAGCAGCAACCTTGTACGCCTTCAGAGTCCTCCTGGATGGAGAAAGAAAAATGTGAAGAAGAAACGGAGAGTGGTGGTCATGGGGGATTCCCTGTTGAGAGGAACTGAGGCCGCTATCTGCAGACCGGATATAACTTCAAGAGAAATGTGTTGTCTTCCAGGTGCAAAAATTAAAGATGTGTCTGTCAGGATATCAGGACTCTTCAGACCTACAGATGACTACCCATTCCTGCTACTACATGTGGGGACAAATGACACCGCAAGAAACGACCTGGAAACCATCTGCAGAGACTTTGAAGACTTAGGCAAGAAAGTGAAAGAACTGGGAGCGCAGGTGGTCTTCTCTTCCATCCTCCCAGTGGATGGCCATGGAACAAGGAGGTGGAATAAGATTCTGCAGGTGAACAACTGGCTACGTCGATGGTGCCGTCAGCAACGATTTGGATTTCTGGATCACGGAGTGAACTACTTATACGAAGGACTACTTGCTAGAGATGGGGTGCACCTTACGAAGACTGGAAAGCAGGTATTTGGAAGTCGCCTTGCTACACTTGTAAGGAGAGCTTTAAACTAGAACAACATGGGAAGGGAAGCAAAAGACCAGAAAAAGCCATACACCTGACAAATGCTATTGAGAACTCTGCTATTAGAAGTGGAAAGGAAGAACAAAGACGAAAGAATCTAATTAATAAAAATATTGGAGAAAGAGAAACCAATCACAAACTAAAATGTTTCTATACTAATGCACAAAGCATGGGCAACAAACAAGGAGAATTGGAACTACTAACACAGGAAAAGAAATATGATGTCATTGGAATCACTGAAACTTGGTGGGACAATACACATGATTGGAATACAAGACTAGAAGGATACAACTTATTTGCAAGAAACAGACTTGATAAACGAGGAGGGGGTGTCGCATTGTATGTTCGAAACGCGTATATCTGCACAGAGATTGAAGCTTCAGAGACTGGGAGTTCTGTGGAAACTGTTTGGGTAAGAATACAAGGACAGAACAATGGAAAGGACACCATTGTAGGCATTTACTACAGGCCGCCTGTGCAAGCTGAAGATATGGAAGAACTCTTTATGCATCAAATGGCCAAGTTCTCCAAAAAATATGACATAGTTGTCATGGGAGATTTCAACTATCCAGACATTTGTTGGGAATCTCTCTCAGGCAAAACTAACAGGTCAAGGAAATTCTTATCCTCTCTTGCTGACAACTTTATCTTCCAAAAGGTAAGGGAGAAAACAAGGGGAACTGCTACCTTGGATCTAATCCTTATAAACAGGGAGGAAATGGTTGAGGAGGTAAAAGTGGCTGGGACCCTAGGAGGTAGCGACCATGCTATTTTAGAATTTTGGATAACTAGAGGCGGAAGACCTGTGAAGACTCAGACATCAAGGTTAGATTTCAGAAAGGCAGATTTTAAGGGATTCAGAAAGAGAATTGGAGGGATCCAATGGCTGGATATCCTTAAAGACAAAAATGTCCAGGAAGGATGGGAAATCTTGAAAAATGAAATTCTCAAAGCACAGTTGTTAACAATTCCGAAAAGAGGGAAGAATAGGAAGCATTTAAGGAAACCAGGATGGATGAACACAGAACTTAAGCACATGCTAAAAAGGAAGAAAAAAATGTTAATAAAATGGAAAGAGGGAGGCATATCTAAAGAAGAATATAATGCTGTCTGCAGAACCTGCAGGGCACAAATCAGATTATCTAAAGCTGAAAATGAATTGAGGCTTGCAAGAGATGTCAAAAGCAATAATAAAGGATTTTGGGGATATGTCAAAAGTAAAAGAAAAGTCAAAGATGCTATAGGATTTTTACAGGATGAAAATGATGAAATGGTAAGACAGGATGTTGAGAAGGCTGAACTTTTAAATTCCTATTTTGCATCTGTTTTCTCTCAGAAAGGAAATGTAACATCAACTGTTATTCACTGTCCTATTAAGGGAATAGAAGAATCCAGGATATCTATAAACAGAAAGATAGTGAGGAAACACTTAGCTAACCTAAATGAATTCAAGTCTCCAGGTCCAGATGAATTACACCCCAGAGTACTGAAGGAGATAGCAGAAGAAATTTTTGAACCCCTCTCTATAATCTTTGAAAATTCTTGGAGAACAGGAGAAGTGCCAGAAGACTGGAGAAGAGCAAATGTTGTTCCTATCTTCAAAAAGGGGAAGAAGGTGGACCCAGGTAACTATAGGCCGGTGAGTCTGACTTCTATACCAGGAAAGATCTTTGAACAAATTATTAAACAACATGTATGTCAATACCTGGATAAGAATGAAGTGATTAAACAGAGTCAGCATGGGTTTGTAACTAATAAGTCATGTCAGACTAACTTAATTTCCTTCTATGACGGTATCACTGATTGGGTGGATCAAGGAAATGCTGTAGATATAGTATATCTTGACTTCAGCAAAGCATTTGACAAAGTCTCTCATACAATCCTTATTGAAAAAATGATTAAGTATGGAATGGACAAGGCAACTGTTAGGTGGATTCATAACTGGCTTAGTGATCGGACCCAAAGAGTGGTCGTAAATGGCTGCACATCCAGTTGGAAGAATGTCTCAAGTGGGGTACCTCAGGGCTCTGTCCTGGGCCCTGTATTGTTCAACATCTTTATCAACGATTTAGATGAAGGAATTGAGGGTAAACTGATTAAATTTGCTGATGACACAAAGCTAGGAGGGATAGCTAATACTAGAGAAGAGAGAGAGAGGATTCAAAAAGATTTAAATAAACTGGAGAAGTGGGCAGCAACTAACAGAATGTTTTTTAAAAGGGAGAAATGCAAAGTACTACATCTGGGCAATAAAAATGGAAAAAGCATATATAGAATGGGAGGAATAGGGCTAAGTGACAGCACATGTGAAAAAGACTTGGGTATACTAATAGATCACAGACTGAATATGAGTCAACAGTGTGATGCAGCAGCAAAAAAGGCAAATGCAATTCTAGGATGTATTAACAGAAGCATACAGTCTAGATCACGTGAAGTCATTATTTCCCTCTACTCCTCTTTGGTCAGACCTCATCTGGAATATTGTGTCCAGTTTTGGGCACCACATTTTAAAAAAGACATCAACAAACTGGAGCAAGTTCAGAAAAGAGCGACCAGAATGGTGACCGGTCTGCAAACCCTGTCTTATGAGGAAAGGTTGCAGGATTTGGGAATGTTTAGTTTGCAAAAGAGAAGACTGAGAGGAGACTTAATAGCTGTCTACAAATATCTAAAGGGCTGTCACATTGTAGAAGGATCAACTTTATTCTCATTTGCACAAGGAAAGATGAAGCAATGGGATGAAACTGAATGGGAGGAGACACAGATTAGATATTAGAAAAAACTTTTTGACTGTTAGAGTGATCAATGAGTGGAACAGGCTTCCACGAGAAGTTGTGAGTTCTCCTTCAATGGAAGTCTTCAAACAGAGGCTGGACAGACATCTGACTGGGATGATTTAGCGAATCCTGCTTTGAGCAGGGGGTTGGACCAGATGGCCCAGGAGGTCCCTTCCAACTCTACGATTCTATTCTATGAAACGCTTTCTGTAAGTCTTCACAAGGTTGGCACACACTGTTGGTGGTATGTTGGCCCATTCCTCCATGCAGATCTCCTCTAGAGCACTGATGTTTTGGGTCTGTCGCTGGGCAACATGGACTTTCAAATCCCTCCAAAGGTTTTCTATGGGGTTGAGATCTGGAGACTGGCTAGGCTACTTCAGGACCTTCATATGCTTCTTATGAAGCCACTCCTTTGTTGCCCTGGCAGTGTGCTTGGGATCATTATCATGCTGAAAGACCCATCCATGTTTCATCTTCAATGCCCTTGCTGACGGAAGGAGGTTTGCACTCAAAATCTCACGATACATGGCCCCATTCTTTCATGTACATGGATCAGTCATCCTGTTCCTTTTGCAGAGAAAGCCTCAAAGCATGATGATGCCACCCCCATGCTTCACAGTAGGTATAGTGTTTTTTGGATGCAACTCAACATTGTCTCCTCCAAACACGAGTTTTGTTTCTACCAAACAGTTCTACTTTGGTTTCATCAGACCATATGACATTCTCTCAATACTCTTCTGGAAAATCCAAATGCTCTCTAGCAAACTTCAGACGAGACTGGTCATGTACTGGCTTTATCAAGGGCACACGTCTGGCACTGCAGGATCTGAGTCCCTGGCAGCGTACTGTTACTGATGGTAGCCTTTGTTACGGTGATCCCAGCTCTATGTAGTCATTCACTAGGTTCCCCGTGTAGTTCTGGGATTTTTGCTCAACGTTCTTGTGATCATTTTGACCCCATGGGGTGAGATTTTGCGCTGAGCCCCAGATCGAGGGAGATTATCAGTGGTCTTGCATGTCTTCCATTTTCTTATTATTGCTCCCACAGTTGATTTCATCACACCTAGCTGCTTGCGTACTGCAGATTCAGTCTTCCCAGCCTGGTGCAGGGCTAATTTTGTTTCTGGTCTCCTTCGACAGCTCTTTGGTCTTTACCATAGTGGAGTTTGGAGTGTGACTGATTGAGGTTGTGGACAGGTGTCTTTTATGCAAGTTCAAACAGGTGCCATTACTACAGAGGAGCCTCTTAAAGACGTTACAGGTCTGTGAGAGACAGAAATCTTGCATGTTTTTAGGTGACCAAATACTTATTTTCTACCATAGTTTGAAAAATAAATCTTGCCAAATCAGACAAGGTGATTTTCTGGATTTGTTTTCTCATTTTGACTCTCATAGTTGTGGTCTACCTATGATGTCAATTACAGGTATCTCATCTTTGTAAGTGGCAGAACTTGCACAAATGGTGGCTGACTAAATATTTTTTTCCCCATTGTATCCATCAGCACCAGACTTTCCCTTGGCCTAGACAACCTTCTGGACTTCACCTGCCCCTTTTACCCAGAAGCTGACTATTCATTTATGGGCCTGTCACACTAAGCGATATCGCTAGCAATATCGCTATAACGTCACTGGTTTTTGTGACGCTATAGCGATATAGCTTACGATATCGCTTAGTGTGACAGGCCCTTAAATGTCTGATACTTACCTCCGACCGCTCCCCCGCTGGTTATCGCTGATCGCGCGAGAACGTGCTGGACCGTTTCTCGTCGTCAGCTTCCTGCTGGGCTTCCTGTGGAGAGACGCGCGAAGAGCGTGGACGCGGGCAGGAGGATGTCAAGATCGCCTAGTGTGACAGGTAAGTAGCGACACCCGACCCCAGCGATGTCGCTGGTGAGATCTGCCTGTGCGGCAGCTCACTAGCGACCACTTAGCGATGTACCAGCGATCCTGACCGGGTCATATCGCTGGTCGGGATCGCCAAGTGTGACAGTACCTTTAGTCTGTAAGGACCAGCTGCCGTGTCCCCCCTGATGACATCAACGCTGCTGTGGTATAGACTGTGAATAACGTTTTGTTCCTGTTATATTTACTTGTGATAACAATTGTAACATTTCCTGTAAGCTATAGTAATAATTCACAGTCATAATAAGTCACTATCTAGAACTAGGTGAAAGGTTAATTTTTGCAAGCAGCGGTGGAACAGAGACCGATATGCGAGAGCTAAGTGTAAGGACAGCCCATAGTGGGAGGGCTCTTTGGGAATCTCTGGGTCGTTTCAGGAACATGAAGAAGTGAGTTCAGTTAGTGGTGAAGTGACAGCGGTGGTCATAGGCAATAGGCTGCTAGGGACAACATGAGCCTGTTACATGGGGCAGTGGATTTCCATAGAACCCTTGAGATGGTTGTCGGGTCCCTTGGACGCACTAAGCCTGCGGAGCTGCAAAACAGATTCAAACGCTCAAAGGCAGGAGGTGATGGAATCTGGGTGCACTGCTTGTGGAGTCCAGGAACAGCAGGGAGGCTGCTGAACACTGAAGAACTCTCCAGCTCACACACCACTAGCATTCTACTGCCATCCAGCAATCAGTGGAGCACGTCATCTGCTGAGGAAGCTTTAACCCCTTCTGCTACACAGGTTAATTAAGGTTACAGCATCTCTCCTACAACCCCAGGCTAGTGAGGAAGTTGAGAACTGTTTCTTTGATGAATCTTAACAGCTCACTAGTAGAAACAGTTCCATGTACTGTCACTCCTGATGCCGTGTAATGCAGGCAGCTCCCTCACAGTCACGCTCCCGATCCAGTTTCCAAAGCTCTGCTGGGCGTGGGCCCAGCAGAACCGTTGGACACAGACATTCCTCCAGGAGCAGCCGGACGTCGCACAACTCCAGATCATCCTGTTGGTGTTCGCCATTCTCATCGTGTGACAGATCCTGCAGTTCGGGCAGGTGAAGCCAACGTACGAGGCAAGAGCCTTTACTTCTGGCCGGTTGGTTATGTCACGGGGAAAATTAAGCTTGAAATCGCTGCAAGGGTCATCGCAAGTTCCGTTATCGCAAGTTTAAATTATGGCTGTAAGGAAGGGGAATTCTTGGGGTTCCGGTTGTAAGGAAGGGGAATTAGCGTCAGCCATTAGGACTTTGCTGTTAAAACTAGAACCATTGAAACCCTCATCCCAATCGGTTCAACCTGCAGTATCAGCCCTCTAGGGCCTCACTTAGATGATGAGACAAAGCAAAAACTGGTCTAACCAATGTGCAGATATTTGGTCTTTTATCTCCGTTGACCAGCATAGGATTGCTAAAGAGCAGAGACCAGATATAGACAGAACTTTTGGCAGGCGGCCTAAGGTGCCAAGGACTATTGGTAACTGGATCCAAGCCTTCGCAGTGCTGGGTTGTGTTATGGGTCTGCAGCACCCTGAACCCTATAAAATCACACAATAGTACCACTTGGACCAAGTATGATGAGTTCCGTAGGCGCTTAACATGGAAGCAGCCAGATATCCAACCATTACAAATAGTTCACAGATAAAACAGGGATACTGCAATCCAAACAGAGCCATATTGCACATTTGCCCATAAATAGCGTACTGATTATATAATTCAAAACAGCTAAAATCTGTATACAATTGTAGAGACGCCTCCTGACGAATAAGCGAAACGCGCGTTGGGGCGACGGGGAAGCCAGCGCCATATACTTGAATCATGTAAGTGCCCTCTCCGGGAGTTTCCCGTTGTTTCACACATGTAAATTGAGTGCACTCTATTATATCACCGCTTAGGTATACACAGTTAGGTGGCACAAATTTGAGAATAGAGTCTCTGTATTTGAAATTAGGCTATGCCTGCTTTAACTATGGAAATTCTCTAATTTGAATGTGCTTACTTAGTAAATATAGAGCTAGTTAATAAGGGTGGTGTTTGTACTCATTAGTGGCATACTGATTAATCTCTACAATTGTATACAGATTTTAGCTGTTTTGAATTATATAATCAGTACGCTATTGATGGGAAATGTGCAATATGGCTCTCTGTTTGGATTGCAGTATCCCTGTTTTATCTGTGAACTATTTGTAATGGTTGAATATTTTGTGTAAGCAATTGCAATTAATAACATTTGTATACTTTTGGCAATTTAAACTTATTTCTTTGTGGTTTATCTGAAGTTCTACAACTTGTGCAAGTCCAAGCACGAATGCGTCGCCTGCGGAGGTCACAACCCAGCAGTTTGATGAAGCAAGCCAGGTAAGGCAGCCAACAAGCCAGGTAAGGCAGCCAGCAAGCTAAGTAAGGCAGCCAGCTAGCCGGGTAAGGCAGCCAGCTAGCCAGCTGACCTCCATTCCCCGAAAAGGAAAGACTTTGGTGAGTGCAGTTGAGATTTCTCCATGGCTAGGCCAGTACCCCAATATGTCAGCAGCGGCAGAATTATGCATCAGTTTAACATTAGTTTTATTTCATTCCTTTCTTTTATTCCAGCGAGTCATTCTTTGCCGGCACTTTAAAAATCAGCTGGCGAGAACCCAGCCATCATAAAGAAAAATAATGTCGAAAGCCGTGTCCTTGAGCCCTTTCTCGACCCCTCATTTTACTAACCTGAGGATGTTTCCATTTTGTACATATAAAGAAGCTCCTTTAGATTCACCATCGGTCTCATCCAAGAGGTTTACAGGAGCCCCTTCATGGTGGTAAAAATTATGGATTTGGAGAGTATGGAGCCAGAGACGTACGTGCCGGTGATGCATACACAGTGTCAGATCCTGGATGTTACACGTTTTAAAAGAATGGTTATTTGTGAGAAAAAAAAAGGAATAAAAAGCTGTGGATGACCCCGTCCATTAAAGGAGTGTTATTGGTTATAATGGGAGGGAGGCACATGTTTGCTTAAAAGGTGTTTGGTCTCAGCAGTCTAATCTTGACCAGACCTCAACTTCTCGCCTGTGTGCAGTCTGATCCTGCAGTCTCTGTCCTCTGCTGTCTACAAGTCGGGGAAGGAATTTTTAAATTATCACGATGGGTGTATCATTCATAGGAATAATCTCACTTTCCTCAGATTATTCCACCGGCTCAAAAACAGAAGAGAGTAAAAAACAAACAAATAGAAGCCAAAAGTAAGAGCAGCAAAGAAGAAGCAGGAGGATATTTAGTGAAGACCAGGCTCTTTTTGTCTATTAAATTTTTAATCTGCGATTTAAGACGGAAACATAACGAGAGTTCACACTCTTAAATGGATTGTCCAGAACTGAGTTATTAGTGACCTGTCCATAGTGACATAATGTGAACTGGTCATCCAATAATGGCAGTGTACATGTACTGATCATGTTCCTGGTTCTGTATGGTTGCTTAATAAAAAAAAAAAAAAAAAAACACCACCAGCACCACCCTTGAACAAGGGCTGTGTCTGGTTTTTCAGCGTCTTTGCAGTAGTGGCGCTGATTTTGCAAGAAAGAGACCATGTTTTATATTCTCTATTCTCCGAATGCAAACATTTGACACTTCAGTCGTCCAATTTGTGTGGGGAAGTCAGGAGCGTAGTCCTAGGAGGATCACCACCAAATTCCCAGCAAAGACAGTTTAATGTTTAGGCAGCAAAGGCCCCTTAGGTAGGAATTAGACACGACCAAAGCTTCAGTGTAAAGCATGGTCAGAGAGTAGCAGCCTGAGCTGTGAAGAACAGGAGATCCTCAGATGACACAGATACCCGGAGATGTGTTTAAACTCAATAATTTATTAGCAATATAATGTAAATGCGGTAACAGTCAATTCCACCATCTATCATCAGCTAGATACATTCAGCCCTGGGCACCGCCGCCTGCAGCAGCCCAGGAGCACGGCCCAACACTGAGGCCGCGGAGGCCGGACAGACAACCCCACGGCCTCCACGCGCAAAGCAGCAAAATAAAAAAACAACATTAAGAGAAACTTCCCCCAGTTTGGTTCTCTGGATCCTGCATTCATCTCAGCGATGGGAGTTGGGATTGGCACTGCCACCATCTATGGAGGCCAGGAACGTCGGTCTTAAAGGGGTCTTCTAGGACTACAATGCTGAAAGCCATCACTAAGAAAGTCAGTGAGCACCATCATTCCTTCAATTAAAGTCTATTGGGGGGGGGGGGGGGCAGAATTTAGACTCCCACTGTTGTCATATTACAGTCCTGATGAGCACAATTAAAAGAACAGCTCCCCTTTTGAAGGAATTTAAAGGGGTTCTCCAGAATTAGAAAAATATGGCTGCTTTCTTTCCTCAAGAGTGCCATGTGCACATAAGTCGTGTCTGGTATTGCAGCTCATACCTGTAATACCAGACACAACCTGCAGACAGGTGTGGCACTGTTTGGAAGCAAGGAGCCATTTTTTTTTTTTTTTTTTTTTTTTTTTTTTATAGAGCTTTAGAAATAGCTTGAGTCAATTAAAAGAGGGAGGTTTTTATTGTTTTTGTTTTTTGTTTTTTTTTTTAATAAAAGGGTTAATTCTGTAAGACGCAGGACCCTGGAGATGATGTGGCAGCTCCGATCCTTGTGCTCGATTGTCGGGAGATCACAGATGCCAGATTTGATGCCATGACATCAGTAGTCTATGGTCTAGCACCGGTCAATCAATCCAGAAACTATAATACAAGGATGAACGGGGGCCTCAGTCACATTACGTGCCCTCCTGATAAAGAGGGTCGTACCTGAGGAAGCCCCTGCCACCTAATGCTACATAGCACACAACACTGGATCATGGGGAAGGACCCTATCCCACCAGGATCATCCAGAATGGGGGAATATTAATACAGTCATGGTCCCGGGCCCCCATCAATGTCTCCAGACAGGAGAAATGCACTCACTGGAAATCTTGAAAATCCCTGAGAAGGATTCAGAAGTTAAACTGGGGCCGAGGCGGCACAATCCTCAGCAGGAAGACAGATTTATTTATAGAAAAATTGAAAGTTTGATATTTTTTTCACATTAAATTTTGCAGAAATAAAATTGGACCTGGATGATCCAAAGCTCCAGTCTGAGGCGCAAGGAGGTTGTGACGGATTATCGTCTTATTCCCAGTGTGGATGCAAAACTACAAAAAGTTCACTTCAGTGGTTCTTCCGAGGGTTCGGTCATATTGTTTCCGTGTTTTGTGCAGGTGACGTCGCGTGAACTAAAAAGTCTCCATATAGAAATGGACCATCATGGGGGGAGGGGATGTCCGGGAATCCCACCACTAGGGGGCGCGCCTCTTGGTCACCTGGCCCAGCTGTTGAATTGACTGTCTTGACTGGTTACTGACTTGACGCTGCAGCGTTTCTTGACGATCATGTTGATATAGGCTCTCATGATCTTTGTGATCTCTCCGACCTGAAGGAATAAGGACAAGACAAGAGTTTTACTAAGCGCATAGAATAGTGGCTAATGCAAACAGAAAGGCCAAGTCTCACAGTTTCCTCTCTATCCAAGTCCCCAGAAGGAGTAAAGAGAGAGCGAAGAAGAAACAAGAAAGTACTGCTATACTACAGCGAGTCCTATACTACTAGCACAATACTACTACTCATTTATACTTTGCTTTACTTTTCTAATAAACTTTCTTTCATGACACGAAGGACCATGTTTGCATCGGTGAAGACACGGACGGTCTGACCTGGGTAGTTTCAAAGAACATTTCTCGGTCGTCTACTGTAATCTTGAAGGTGTTGGGCTGCGGAGCTCCGAAGAAAATGATGTGTTCATACTGAAATGTCTCCAGTGGCTTTGATTCTCCTCGTTTGTAAACGGACACATTTTCTGCACTGACCCCGAGCCACAAATCATTAGGAAATCCTCCTTCTTTATACTGAAAAGCAAGGACAGAGGCACCAGTATTATAGTAGTTATATTCTTGTACATAGGGGGCAGTATTATAGTAGTTATATTCTTGTATATAGGAGCAGTATTATAGTAGTTATATTCTTGTATATAGGAGCAGTATTATAGTAGTTATAGACTTGTACATAGGGGCAGTATTATAATAGTTATATTCTTGTATATAGCAGCAGTATTATAGTAGTTATATTCTTGTATATAGCAGCAGTATTATAGTAGTTATATTCTTGTATATAGCAGCAGTATTATAGTAGTTATATTCTTGTATATAGCAGCAGTATTATAGTAGTTATATTCTTGTACATAGGGGCAGTATTATAGTAGTTATATTCTTGTACATAGGAGCAGTATTATAGTAGTTATATTCTTGTACATAGGGGGCAGTATTATAGTAGTTATATTCTTGTATATAGCAGCAGTATTATAGTAGTTATATTCTTGTACATAGGAGGCAGTATTACAGTAGTTATATTCTTGTACATAGGGGGCAGTATTATAGTAGTTATATTCTTGTACATAGGGGGCAGTATTATAGTAGTTATATTCTTGTACATAGGGGCAGTATTATAGTAGTTATATTCTTGTACATAGGAGCAGTATTATAGTAGTTATATTCTTGTACATAGGAGCAGTATTATAGTAGTTATATTCTTGTATATAGGAGCAGTATTATAGTAGTTATATTCTTGTATATAGGAGCAGTATTATAGTAGTTATAGACTTGTACATAGGAGCAGTATTATAATAGTTATATTCTTGTATATAGCAGCAGTATTATAGTAGTTATATTCTTGTATATAGCAGCAGTATTATAGTAGTTATATTCTTGTATATAGCAGCAGTATTATAGTAGTTATATTCTTGTACATAGGGGCAGTATTATAGTAGTTATATTCTTGTACATAGGAGCAGTATTATAGTAGTTATATTCTTGTACATAGGGGGCAGTATTATAGTAGTTATATTCTTGTATATAGCAGCAGTATTATAGTAGTTATATTCTTGTACATAGGAGGCAGTATTACAGTAGTTATATTCTTGTACATAGGGGGCAGTATTATAGTAGTTATATTCTTGTACATAGGGGGCAGTATTATAGTAGTTATATTCTTGTACATAGGGGCAGTATTATAGTAGTTATATTCTTGTACATAGGAGCAGTATTATAGTAGTTATATTCTTGTACATAGGAGCAGTATTATAGTAGTTATATTCTTGTATATAGGAGCAGTATTATAGTAGTTATATTCTTGTATATAGGAGCAGTATTATAGTAGTTATAGACTTGTACATAGGAGCAGTATTATAATAGTTATATTCTTGTATATAGCAGCAGTATTATAGTAGTTATATTCTTGTATATAGCAGCAGTATTATAGTAGTTATATTCTTGTATATAGCAGCAGTATTATAGTAGTTATATTCTTGTACATAAGGGCAGTATTATAGTAGTTATATTCTTGTACATAGGAGCAGTATTATAGTAGTTATATTCTTGTACATAGGGGGCAGTATTATAGTAGTTATATTCTTGTATATAGCAGCAGTATTATAGTAGTTATATTCTTGTACATAGGAGGCAGTATTACAGTAGTTATATTCTTGTACATAGGGGGCAGTATTATAGTAGTTATATTCTTGTACATAGGAGGCAGTATTATAGTAGTTATATTCTTGTACATAGGAGGCAGTATTATAGTAGTTATATTCTTGTACATAGGAGCAGCATTATAGTAGTTATATTCTTGCACATAGGAGGCAGTATTATAGTAGTTATATTCTTGTACATAGGGGCAGTATTATAGTAGTTATACTCTTGTACATAGGGGCAGTATTATAGTAGTTATATTCTTGTACATAGGGGGCAGTATTATAGTAGTTATATTCTTGTATATAGCAGCAGTATTATAGCAGTTATATTCTTGTATATAGCAGCAGTATTATAGTAGTTATATTCTTGTATATAGCAGCAGTATTATAGTGGTTATATTCTTGTACATAGGATCAGTATTATAGTAGTTATATTCTTGTACATAGGATTAGTATTACAGTAGTTATATTCTTGTACATAGGAGCAGCAATATAGTAGTTATATTCTTGCACATAGGAGGCAGTATTATAGCAGTTATATTCTTGTACATAGGGGCAGTATTATAGTAGTTATATTCTTGTATATAGGGACAGTATTATAGTAGTTATATTCTTGTGCATAGGAAAAAAACAGTTGCCAATGACAACAAAGATGTACTAGTCCAAAAATAGTTATATTAATCAGGCAAATTTTTATTAGTTAAAATTCATACAAAAAAAAGTATATAAATCAACACAAGAAATGGCAAGAGGGAATGATGGAACAATTGTGCAAGCATGCTGCTGTAAATGACGGCCACACAATCCCCCTGAGATCCAACTAAAGAAGCTAATTTACTAGTACAAAAAATCTAAATATATTTATAATACTATTGAGCCAATATACTGGGTGCAGACAAATAGAACTGTGGTCCAGGGAGATGTGCGCGCCCACCCCAATGCGCGTTTCGGCCTTCGCCTTAGTCAGGGCTCCCTGGACCACAGTTTGAAGCTGAGCCTGCCACTCAATCCAGGTAATACACAATGGCGGATCTTAATAGGGGCGGATGGGGCGGTCGCCCCGGGCCCAAGGTTTTTTGGGGGCCCAGGGGCAGGGGCGGGCTGGGCCGGGTGGCAGAGAGGCAAATGCCCCCCGGACCGCTCCCCCAGCACCTGTACAGGGCCGGCCGTGCCCTGTGCTGTGACGCCGCCGGCAGCAGACAGCCGCCCGCGTCACATTCTATGAGGGGCCGGGAGCTGTGCACGGCCGTCACCTTGACGGCTGCTCAGCTCCGGCTGTACTTCCGGGTCAGATGTCGGGCGTGCGCGATGATGTCATCGTGCACGCGCCGACATGTCCCGGAGGATGCTGAAAGCAGAGGCGCTGCTGGGGAGCGAGCCGGCTGTGAGGTAAGTATGGGGAACTTTTTTTTATTTTTTTTTATTTATAAAATGAATTAAATGGGGGAGGGGGTGAGTGGGGGCTGTACACAATGAAGGGGGGGTGACTGGGGCCTGTATATGATGAAGGGGGGGTGACTGGGGCCTGTATATGATGAAGGGGGTGAGTGGGGGGTGAGTGGGGGGTGAGTGGGGCTGCATATGATGAAGGGGGGTGAGTGGGGCTGCACATGATGAAGTGGGGGATAAGTGGGACTGCACATGATGAATTAAGGGGTAAGTGGGACTGCACATGATGAATTAAGGGGTAAGTGGGACTGCACATGATGAATTAAGGGGTAAGTGGGACTGCACATGATGAATTAAGGGGTAAGTGGGACTGCACATGATGAATTAAGGGGTAAGTGGGACTGCACATGATGAATTAAGGGGTAAGTGGGACTGCACATGATGAATTAAGGGGTAAGTAGGACTGCACATGATGAATTGGGGGTAAGGGGAACTGCACATGATGAATTAAGGGGTAAGTGGGACTGAACATGATGAATTGGGGGTAAGGGGGATTGCACATGATGAATTGGGGGTAAGGGGGACTGCACATGATGAATTGGGGGTAAGGGGGACTGCACATGATGTGGGGGTAAAATTAACTGCACATGATGATGGGGGGAGTGGGGCTGCACATGAAGTTGGGGGGGGAAGGGGACTGCACATGATAAAATGGAAGGGGGGATAAGGGGCTGCAAATGATGAAGCGGCACTGCAGATGAAGTGAGTGGGTGATAGGGGACTGCAATGGATGAAGTAAGGGGACTTCAAATTAAAGTGGGGACATTAAAGTGGATCCCCTATGGCCAGGATCACGTTGGGCGATTTTGTGCGTATTGGCCGTAGGCCTACAGCTTATGTGCAACGTCTTTTTAGGCCATGTCCACACGTGGTGGAATGGTGGCGGGTTTTCCGTATGGACCCGCAGCAAACCAAGTGCTGCGGTCCGTACGGCTGTCAATTCCCGCACGGGGACCGCAGCGCTCAGGTGGGAAGGGGGGTACAGGGGCCCAGGTTTTATGAACATCCCCGGGCCCATAGTCCACTTAATCCGCCACTGGTAATACAAGTATGATAACGCTACTGAAATAGCAGCATGGCAGCTGCTCATTTATGTGGCTAGGATAGGTGTTCTATTAGTCTGCACCCAGTATATTGGCTTAATAGTATTATAAATATATTAGATTTTTTTGTACTAGTAAATTAGCTTCTCTAATTGGGTCTCAGGGGGATTGTGCGGCCGTCATTTACAGCAGCATCCTTGCACAATTGTTCCATCATTCCCTCTTGCCATTTCTTGTGTTGATTTATATACTTTTTGTATGAATTTTAACTAATAAAAATTTGCCTGATTAATATAACTTTTTGGACTAGTACATCTTTGTTGTCATTGGCAACTGTTTTTTTTCTGATTATGTTTTGGTGTGTCCAGCACTACGATCCATCACACTGATTTTGTTTTAATTACAATTGTAATTAAATATATCATGGGTGTGTTGGTGGAGTATGTTGTGTCTTGTGCATAGGAGCAGTATTATAGTAGTTACCGTATATTCTTGTACATAGGGGCAGTATTATAGTAGTTACCGTATATTCTTGTACATAGGCGCAGTATTATAGTAGTTATATTCTTGTACATAGGGGCAGTATTATAGTAGTTATATTCTTGTAGATAGGCGCAGTATTATAGTAGTTATATTCTTGTACATAGGAGCAGTATTATAGTAGTTATATTCTTGTAGATAGGCGCAGTATTATAGTAGTTATATTCTTGTACATAGGGGCAGTATTATAGTAGTTATATTCTTGTACATA
This sequence comes from Dendrobates tinctorius, assembly GCF_039654945.1. Lineage (NCBI taxonomy): Eukaryota > Metazoa > Chordata > Amphibia > Anura > Dendrobatidae > Dendrobates > Dendrobates tinctorius. The sequence goes on along the minus strand of NW_027361810.1, from coordinate 13,495,583 downwards.
GGAGCAGTATTATAGTAGTTATATTCTTGTACATAGGCGCAGTATTATAGTAGTTATATTCTTGTACATAGGAGCAGTATTATAGTAGTTATATTCTTGTACATAGGGGACAGTATTATAGTAGTTATATTCTTGTACATGGGGCAGTATTATAGTATTTATATTCTTGTACATGGGGCAGTATTATAGTAGTTATATTCTTGTACATGGGGCAAGAAGTATTATAGTAGTTATATTCTTGTACATGGGGGGCAGTATTATAGTAGTTATATTCTTGTACATAGGGGGCAGTATTATAGTAGTTATATTCTTGTACATAGGGGGCAGTATTATAGTAGTTATATTCTTGTACATGGGGGGCAGTATTATAGTAGTTATATTCTTGTACATGGGGGGCAGTATTATAGTAGTTATATTCTTGTACATGGGGCAAGAAGTATTATAGTAGTTATATTCTTGTACATGGGGCAGTATTATAGTAGTTATATTCTTGTACATGGGGCAGTATTATAGTAGTTATATTCTTGTACATAGGTTCTTGTACATAGGTTCAGTATTATAGTAGTTACATTCTTGTACATAGGGAGCAGTATTATAGTAGTTATATTCTTGTACATAGGCGCAGTATTATAGTAGTTATATTCTTGTAGATAGGCGCAGTATTATAGTAGTTATATTCTTGTACATAGGAGCAGTATTATAGTAGTTATATTCTTGTAGATAGGCGCAGTATTATAGTAGTTATATTCTTGTACATAGGGGCAGTATTATAGTAGTTATATTCTTGTACATAGGAGCAGTATTATAGTAGTTATATTCTTGTACATAGGAGCAGTATTATAGTAGTTATATTCTTGTACATAGGGGACAGTATTATAGTAGTTATATTCTTGTACATGGGGCAGTATTATAGTATTTATATTCTTGTACATGGGGCAGTATTATAATAGTTATATTCTTGTACATGGGGCAAGAAGTATTATAGTAGTTATATTCTTGTACATGGGGGGCAGTATTATAGTAGTTATATTCTTGTACATAGGGGGCAGTATTATAGTAGTTATATTCTTGTACATAGGGGGCAGTATTATAGTAGTTATATTCTTGTACATGGGGGGCAGTATTATAGTAGTTATATTCTTGTACATGGGGCAAGAAGTATTATAGTAGTTATATTCTTGTACATGGGGCAGTATTATAGTAGTTATATTCTTGTACATGGGGCAGTATTATAGTAGTTATATTCTTGTACATAGGTTCTTGTACATAGGTTCAGTATTATAGTAGTTACATTCTTGTACATAGGGAGCAGTATTATAGTAGTTATATTCTTGTACATAGGCGCAGTATTATAGTAGTTATATTCTTGTACATAGGAGCAGTATTATAGTAGTTATATTCTTGTACATAGGAGCAGTATTATAGTAGTTATATTCTTGTACATAGGAGCAGTATTATAGTAGTTATATTCTTGTACATAGGGGGCAGTATTATAGTAGTTATATTGTATATAGGGAGCAGTATTATAGTAGTTATATTCTTGTACATAGGAGCAGCATTATAGTAGTTATATTCTTGCACATAGGGACAGTATACTTGTTTTATTTTATGTTTTCTGTAGGGATCTCTCACCTCAACATCAAAGAGCGTGGATCCGTATCCCGGCCACTCAATTACAATCGCCATGTAATTCACCATAGCTTGGTGCTGGGACATCCCATAGAGGCGGCTCCATTTCTCGGCTATACTTGTACGAGCGGCTGACAGTTCCTCCTTTACCCACATCTCCATCATCTGTTCTTCCTCCATCTTCTGCTTCTTCATGGAGCCCACTTTGAAGCTACGTTTCAAGGTCCCCTCCAGGAAGCTGGTCCTCCTCCTCTCCAGGGTCTGCCCGGAGGAGCCACTGCTAGTTTTGGTGGCTTGAAGAATCTTATTTTTTAGCCGCTGAACAGGATAAACAGTTTCCAGCGACCATGAAACTTTGGCAAAGTCTCCATGTTGATATTGCAATCTTAAGGCAGCTAAGTGCTGTAAAGTGTCTTCGGGGGCTGGGAAGTGGCCGCTTGTAAGACTTTCATGAGCCTAAAAAAAAAAAAGTAACTTTAAGCCATAGAATAGAAGCAGCATGTGGACATGTATCTAATAGCCTGTCATTGTTTTATGCTAGAGAATGAATCTAGACTACCAGGACTGGATGAATTTATGGTCATGATTAGTATTAAATAAAAAAGGGTATTTTTTCCCCATTTGTTTCAATGTTTCACAATTTTTTTAAAACTCTGCTGTCTGTCAGCAAAGAACATTCCACCAGGGGGAGCTCACACATGGTAAAACGTCTCCCACTAAACTCAGGACAAAATCTGTCTTCACTGAGCTCCCTCTAGTGGTGATCGCAGACAGGCAGGATTTTGTCATGTACTCTACGTCTATGCAGGGGATTTGGAGCCCTGTATCAGAAAGATGAGCCTCTGCCCCTAAAATAGATAAATTATAAAATTGCTGACTTTATTTAGATCTTAGATGGTTCAAAGCATTTCAGATTTCATAAATAATAGACGAGGTTGTAGTACACCATCAATGGTTGTTAAATCTGTCCTTACATATTGCAATCTACAGTGAAAAAATAGGAATTTCTGTAGTATCTTTTCACAAAACGACGATTTCTCAGCAAGATAATAATTTTATTTCTATAGCGCCGGCATATTCCGCAGCACTTTACATTTCAGAGGGGACTTGTACAGACAATAGACATTACAGCATAACAATAATCACATAGATCATAGATACCAAGAGGAGTGAGGGCCCTGCTCGCAAGCTTACAGTCTATGAGGAAAAAAGGTAGACACGAAAGGTGGGTGGTAACAGTTGCCATGATTGTATGGACCAGCCATAATGTTAAGTGTGCAACAGTACAGACACAGAGGGCTAATGGATGCATAAAGCATGTGGGAACATGATACGGGGAACCTGGTTATGGTAAAAACTTTTGACTGTGCCACACAGGGATAGTTAGGTTAATGTGTTGAGGCGGTAGGCCAGTCTGAATAAATGCGTTTTCAGGGCATGCTTAAAATTGTAGG